>NC_048298.1:91747841-91995477 GCF_013100865.1 Trachemys scripta elegans
CCCCCCCCGCACTACCCCGCGTCCCTTGGAATCCCCCTTCACCTCCACCCTTCGCTGGGCCGCCCCCTGCCGAGACCCGCCTGACCCCTCACCCCGGCCGGACACGAGCCCCCGCCTCCTTCTCACTTGTCCTCGTTGTCGGACATGCTGCCGGCCCGGCGCGACAATCTCGCGACGCGATACCAACCGCAGACCCCCAGCAGCGGGGAGTCGTCACAGAGCAGGCAACCCACGAGCGCGGCAGCTGACCTCCAAGCAGCCACTTCCGGGGTCGACGCTGACGTAAGCGGAAGTGGACGGCGGAGCGGGTTCCCATGGTAACGGGAGCCGCTAATTGGGGTGAGTGAAAGGATCGAGCAAAGCAGAAGAATTCGCTGCGGACGCCCGAATCTCTGCGCTTCCCGGGACGGGGCCGGGCCGGGCCACCCGCCAATCAGGGACAGGCACGGGTTTCCATGGAGATTGGAAGATGGCCTTGGCACTTCATTCGCCCCATCTGGTGCATCCGAGCCTTCGATGTGACGTCACCCCATAGGCTTCCCCTCCCATTGGGCGCTGGGTGGCGAGGCCCCATTGAAGTGGGCATTGCACCGCCCGGGGTGCCCCCCTGTGTGGGAGAGGGCCGGTGCCACATCACAGCATTGCACCCTGGTTGGGCATGAATGGGGCCACTACTGTGTCCCTGTGGCATCATGCATGTAGTGGCTTGGAGGCGACACCAGGTGCCATTGCACTATGTGGTCATGGGCCTTGCTTTGTTGCCCCACAGCATTGCTCCGGGGGGGGGGTGTGGGCATCATCCTATTGCATTACACAATGGGGTGGGTGGGCTGTTGTTTCATGGCATTGCATTGTGGTGGGGCACTGTCCTGTGACAATGCAGAGTGGGGTGAGAGGAGTATTGTGCCAAGGTGTGAGGAGTGTCCCCCCGTGGCACTGTACTGTGGAGCAAGGTGTCTTCTCTGTTGCAATGGATGGTGGTGTCAGCTGTGGTATCACAGATGTGAACTGAACCTACATCACTGCACACCATGTGGAGGGAAAAGGCTGTTTTTCCTTCAGCCAGTGGTGGGAGTTGACTGGTGGGAGGGTGCGTGTGTTTGTGTGTGGCAGTGCTAAAGGTCCTTGAAGACTATAGACCAGGGGTAGTCAATAGGCAGACTGTGGGCCAAATCTGGACCGCCAGATGCTTTTGAACAGACCCCGAAATCTTTTTATTTACTCAGGGCCGCCCAGAGGATTCAGGGGGCCAGGGGTCTTCGGCGGCGGGGGGCCCCCGCTGCTGAATTGCCGCCGAAGACCCGGCACTTCGGCGGCGGGTCCTGGGGCAGAAGGACCCCCCGCCACTGGTCTTCAGGGCACTTCGGCGGTTGGTCCTGGAGCAGAAGGACCCCCCTCCGCTGAATTGCCACCGAAGACCCGGAGCGGAAGAAGCTCCGGGGGCCCAGGCCCCGCGAGAGTTTTCCGGGGCCCCAGGAGCGAGTGAAGGACCCCACTCCAAGGGCCCTGAAAAACTCGTGGGGGCCCCTGCGGGGCCTGGGGCAAATTGCCCCCCTTGCCCCCCCCCCCCCCCGGGCGGCCCTGAATTTACTTATTATCATTATTGTTAGTATTTTTTATTATTTCCCCTGGAACCTGGACCTTGGTTATACCTTGACCCAGAAATTTGGACCTTGACAAAAATAATTGACTACCCCCGCTGTAGATTAAACCAACTTTAATGAAGATTATATAGGGAGACAAGGTGGGTGAGGTAATGTATTTTATTGGACCATTGCTAACAATGCTGAAGTCCATGCTCCCACATTTTCACTACCATTGTTACCTGTGCTCTGTAGATTAAAACTGGTGTGGGTATGTCTACTTGTACTACAATTACAGCACCTTAATTTGCGGTGTTAAGGTATTCCAGTCTGAACAGTGCTTAGTAGGACTGTGGTGGGTTTTAGGGGTTCACAACCTTACTCAGTTGGAAGCAGGTTTGTGACTGCAACAGAGGGGAGAATAAAAAAGGGCATGGGAGATTCCAGCCAGTCCCTCAAACACTACAGTAACTCTTCAAGGGTCAAGATTTCAATGGATTAGCTATATTTAAATAAGTATTAGGGTTGATTTTGAGGTAGTAGAGACTGTGTAATGGGATCCTAGAATGACTGAGGGTAGTGAAGAGAGAATGTTCTTTTGAGTTGAACCATTAGAAGTTGAATATGATTTACTGACTCCTTGCCTCACTGTCATTTTCAGGGTTTCACAATGTCTTCCCAGGACGGAAGACGAGCAGCGCCAGCTGTCCCAAAAGGAACCGGTTTCTGGCATTCTCCAGGGACAACTCATTATGGCAAAGAAACAAAAGAGCTGCTGAAAGGTAGCAGGAAGATTGAATGGAGAACAGTGAAAAGGCCATTGACCCCCTTAAACGCATATCATGCTTCTGGCTTCACTGGATCATTGTATAATAGCAGTATGGATGTTTTAAAAAAACAAACCAAAACACTCACACAATTCTCCCCGTGGAGAAGATGAAAGAGAGAATGAAGCACATCTAATAGATGTTAGTCACTCGCTTAATGCACTACTGGAAGGTGCCCAGGTACCACAGTGATTAGGATGGTAAAAGAACCTACATAGAATAGAAAGAACATTAGTAGTCCATGTTGCTTTTGATGCTTGGAATGCTCTTCCTAAATCCATTCTCTCATCCTCCTTCCTCACCTTATTCAAATAACTCCTAAAAACCCCTTCTGCAGCCCCTCTCCCCCACATACACACTTTGAACCCCTAAACTGTATATGTGCCTAAACTGACTAAAGCCATCATTGTATCACCGTAACCCATGCCATTCCTCACCTCTCCCTTTCCTGCTTTCTGTTATATTCTCACATCTCAAATCCATCTTTTAGTGTATAAGCTTTTCAGGGCAGGAACCTGTCTTCTATGTATTTCCTGTAAAGTGCCTGTCTAATCCAATCTACCTGTCAGTCTCTCTAGATTTTTACACACAACACCTATTGCCAAGCACACTTCTGGGTTCTACAACATACTAAATAATAATCTCGTTCTGTCTTCCTTCTCCAACCATTGCCAAAGTTGAAGACATAAAACCCCTTTGTTGTACTAATTCCACATTACTACGCCATGTGGGTAATGCCATCCTGATCCCCCAATTGGTGATCAGCTAAAGGATTAGGCTCGATAGCTCTTATGACTAGTTCCCTTGCTACTCTTACTGCAAATGCTGTTCTCATTTGCTTTCAAATTTGGGAGACCAGTTTTACCTCCACCACAGCCCTTATGTACCATTTTTAAAGCTGGTGTTTCCTTTTGTATGAAGGAGAATGCCAATACTTTTGTAAATTAGGCTACTTATTTAGGTGCGTAAGCATGGAGTTAGTAACTTAACTTTAGGCACCCACCTTTGAAATTCTCAGCCTAAATCCCTTAGGAATCATGAATCACTTGGGTCTTTTCCCAAAGGATCTCGTTTACAAATATGGAGTTTCCTCCAAAGCCCTTCCCTTCCCTTTTGTTCTGATTGCCTGAAGTGGACATGTAGTTCCTCAGGCTGTTTCTGCTGAGTTCTCAGGCTGGGGTCTTTACTGATGGTTTTTGCCTTTCAGTGATGATGGAGGAATCCAAACTTACCAATTTCCAGCAACGCCACCTCATGGACTGCATGAAACGTGAGTGATGCCTCAGCTTTGTCCACCCCCAATCCCCACACATGCACTCTGCCTTGTGCAGGTTGCTGCTTATTGATCTTCTGCTCCTAACCCCTGTGTACACCTTACAGCTGCTGTGGTGAAGCATTCATGTGGCCCAGATACATAGATCATTCTTTTTACAGAGGGTATTTGCCTATAGACTGGAGGATTGGGAAGAAATTGGGGAGGGAGTATTTCTTTCTCCTCAGCATTTGGTCCACTGCAGCTGTTCTCATCTCTTTCATCATACAACAGTATCTCTTGAACCCTGCATCCAATCTCCACCATTTAAGGCTACATTTGGTAGCTATTAATATTCTTTATAAGGACTGGATCGGATTTCCCCATGTAACTGGTCCAGGGAATGAGACTAATACTGGAACTGCATTATGTGGTCCAGGGAAATCACCAAGCCACAGACTTGGCTGTTCCTAACCTGCCATTGTCTTCCCTTCCTTTCTCAGGAGGTGTTTCCCTGCCCACTCACTGCAACCCAACATCCAGCAAAGAACCACAGCTTGCGCAGCCTGCATCCTCTCCACCAAAGCCTTGTCTTTCAGTCACTGTGTTGGCCAGACCTCATCTCCGACCTGCCGAGATCTGCCGGGCAGGCGATGCCTACACCCGAGAGAAATTCAAACCCCGGGCCACTCGTAAGTGAGCAAATTCTGCTAAGGGATCAGTTTTGCCTCCTCTCTTTCCTTTCCTCCAGTCTCTAGAACCCTCTCTCTTATTTGCTTTCCAGCCTCCTTCTTCCTTCTCTCGAATCCACTGGCAGGTGCACAAAAAAGCCAGAGCTGTGAGGGGACTCTTGACAGTGCCTCCCTTCACTGATGATCACATCCCAACCCTGTCTGCTGGCTGATTAACAGAACAGGATTTCACTTTACCTTATTGTGACAAGGCAATTCTCACATAATTGTATGGCTCATAGACTGGTATCAGACCACTGATGTAAATGTAGCTGGGACTTTTGCTGTCAGTACAGTACGTGTAGTGCCTGTGCTGTATATAGGATGCGAATGGGATGTACCATAATAGATATTTCCTGTCCAATTACTTATATAGAATCTCCAGCTGTGTGTGTCCAGGCACAGCTGCCAGCAGGGCCTTGGTGGGGAGACTGTACTTCTGCCTCAGTCTGACAAAGATTTGTTTTCTTTATCTTCCACAGGTGACTTAGAGAGGGAGAAGCAAAGGCTCCAAAATATCTTAGCGACTGGAAAGGACATGGTGGAACAGAAGCCACAGCAGAAGCCAGTGCGGACAGAGGAAGAGGAAATACCTGAGCCTGACCGGTTTGAAGAACGTACGTATGGAAATAGGCCAAGGCACAAAGGAAGGCCTTAGATACAGGCAGGGTGGTGGGCTTTATGCATTAGTAAGCTGAGATTGGTTGTGGCAGGTGGGATGCTGGATTAGACTTTATCTAGACTAGAAAGGTTTGCTGATATAGCTATACTAGTAGTACGGTACCATAGCTATATGGACAAACCCTTCTAGTGGAGATGCAGCTCATCCCGGCAGAAAAGTGCTTTTGGCAGTATAGTTTATACCACGTCCCCCAAATAAAATTAGCTACACAGGCAAAAACATTTTTTTGCTAGTATAACTGCACCTACAGTAGGATTTTTGCTGACATAGCTATGGCAGTTTGGGGTGTGATGTTTTTCACACTCTGAACCAATAACGTTGACAAAACTTTTAATGTAGACTGGGCCTTAGCTGGACCACTGCTCAGCTTTGGCGTGTAGAATCCTATGGGGTGATTCCCAACATCCCACTGCACTGAATAAGCTTTTAAAAACACTCCCCAGCCCCAAATCAAGCTGTATTTCCTATAGGCTGGGAAGAGAGAGAAATAAAGAGATGGCTATTTCTATCCTTAAATGCAGGGGATGCTAAGATACTGTGGTGATGAGGGCAAAGTCAGAGTCATTCTAGATATTACGCCCCCCCTCCATTCTAACAGGGCTGGGAAGTGGGGAGGTCAGAGTTCAGGCAATGCTGGTGTATCCTCACTTTGACTGGTTCTGTGCATGTCTCTTTCTCTTGTGCTCAGTGATGAATGAAATTCAGGAGCGGAAGGAATTCCTGGCAGAGATGGAGGCTCTGGGCCAGAGCAAGCAGTATCGAGGGATTGTCCTCACTGAAATCTCACAGGTACCTTGGGAACCCCTCTGGCCTCTGCAGCATGTAGGATTGAGGGAACCTTGGTGTTGGAGGATCTGAGTTCTAGGGTTTCTATCCAATAACTAGATGTGGCCTACATTTGGAAGGAGGAGAGCCCAGCATTTTCTCTCAGGCAATGAGGTAGAAAAAGAGGGATGAATTTAGGAGGTTGGGGCGGGAGAGAGGCCTCTGTCATTTTGGTATGTAATTTCACTGGGGAAGAGGATCCTTTCTTCTCAGGTTTGGCAGGAAATAGGAGTTTCTGGCATTCTCACCAATTCATCCTGCTCTTTGCAGAAACTGCGGGAGATGGAGATCATCGATAAGAAGAGGAGTAAGGACGTAAGAGAGGCAATGGCAAAAATCTTCCCTGTGGGGAACAAATCTGATCCCAATAGCTAGACCAAAACCAGACACCAGAGCAGACCATTCCCACCCCTTCTTGCCTTGTCCTTCCAACAGGGCTGGGCCTCCTCTCTAGAATGGTCACAGAACTGGTCTACGCCTATCCATCTAAGGCAGATCCTCTCGGAGGAATGTCAGTAGCACTTGTTGCATAAACCCAAGAGGGCAGTAACTATTTATGCATAGTACAAGACAGGAGAAAGTCTTTGCAAAATCCTACCAACACTGATTAGTCTCCCTTCAGGCAGCTGTTTCATGGCTACGTGAACTTGATGGTTGGGTGAACCAAATCAGGGAATTACTGGTTCCCTCCTCTGGAGGGACTAGGAGGAGATGAAAAGACCTCAGCATGCTCCAGTCGCCTCTGAAACATGGTGAAGCAAGGTCTCTTTCCACCTATGGCACACACCTTAAGGTGTCAGAACAAAGCTGACCTGCACAACAGACACCCGGAATGAAAATTTCTGTCCCTTTTCCATATGGCCCAGACTCTGGGGATTCTGGTTGTTTCTGGTGGAAGCTGAAAATTAATGTGTTTACTTCCTTACACTAAATCCATATCATCACTCGTGTCAGCACAGCCCTGGAAACTGTCAGCTGCTGCTGCAGAGCAGGTGAGGGAGGAGCAACCACACTGCCTTACATAAATATTAGCCTTGATTTTAATGTGATTGCATCTTGGTGAGAATTTGTGTGGGTGTGTTTAGGAACTTGTCTCTTGCTCAGGCACTAAAATATGCAGGCTTAGAAACATGGCTACAGTGGGTTGGGCCAGGGGAGGAATTCACTTTGGGGTTCACAGCGCAGGAGAGTCTGTTCCCTGATCATTTGTCTTCTGTTCCCTGGGAGCATCTTGACAAGGACTGACATGGCCAAAGGCAGTGGGGCCAAGATATTCATAGATTTTAAAGCCAGAAGGGATCATTACTAGTCTGACCTCCATAACACAAGCTAAAGAATTTCATCCAGTTACCTTTGTATTGAACCAAGAGGCTGCTGGAATCCCCAATCTCATCCTTTTCTTAGGTTCAGAGGTTGAACTATTTGTCAGCAGTACTCCACCAAACCTCCACAAGCCAGGCAAGTACCCAACATTGGGCTCAAACCCATAACCTTGAGATTAAGAGGTGCATGTGCTACCAACTGAGCTAGCCAGGTACCTAAGGTGAGCTAAGCACAGGTAAGGATAAGCAACACAGGGTGGCAGTAGTTTTTTTTAACTCCACTGGTTTTATTTTTCTGCAATGACTGGCAATCCCAGAGTTAGTACAGTGTAACAGTTTACAAATCAAAATACTGACGGGAGTAGGACTGGGGGTGTCAGACTGCAGCAATTCTAATGGCCTTTGACAGTGGCTCAGCTGCACGCTACAAGGCCAAATTGACTGCTTTGCTTTGGAGAGGGTAAGTTGTGCTTTGGGATCTCCCTGGCCAAGAGATGATCATAGAAAGGTGGCCACTGCTCCTGGAGCAGCCAGTTGGGGGTTGCAAGAATATGATGGGGCCCTCCATTCCTAGGGCTGAGTATGCTGCCCCAACCAGTACTGGTGGCCCTTGGGACCAAGATGATAAACTCAGCTCCCTCAATGGTTTTGTAAACAGGGATCCCTGTATAAAAATATACTCCAGCAAGTGTGCAAGACACTGCTGGAAGCAAGAGTGGTTTGGATCAAACCTGTAGTATTTTTATAAGGGAATGCAGCAGTTTGCTCTGGGCTGGTAGTTACTCTGCTAACAAGGCAAGACAACAGCTGACCAACCAACACCCACAAAACTCAGTGTCTAACTCAGACCAATCAAACGGCTCAATAAATAGCTCCTCACCTTGGAGAAGGCAGAAAAAAGGAAGGAAGGAGGGAAGACTGCTCTCCCCATCCCCCAACGCGCACACACAACAAATAAAACAAGGGTTTAAAAAGCTGGGTAGGGTTGAATCCATCTAGTAACGAAGCTATTAAAAAAAAAAAAAAAAACCCAAATCCCCCCTTTTGCACTTTTAAAAATATAAATACAAACAAAGCTGGAGAAGGGCCAGCTGAGATTCCCTCCCCACTCCCCAAGCTGGCAGAGGGCAGCACTAGCGAGCAAGGCAACAGGACAACCTTGCTGGCACTGAATAAAGTCTTGCAGCGAGGGTTAAATGTCCTGGGTGGGGTATCTTGGACATGTCCAATTGGACTCCCCATAATCCCTTTTCCTTAGCCGTTCTGCCTGGCCCCGTCATTGATCCCTCCCAGCCCTGAAGCTCGTGGGGTGCGTCTCATCAGGGGGAGGGGAATCTCTCCACAAACAGGACAGTGGTTACTTTTTTTTTTTAGGAACTTGAGGCATGGAAAGTTTTTAAGGTTTCTTTCCTTTTTGTTTAGTTTTTTAATGTGAATTTAGTGCCAATAAAATAATCCTGTTTATAAGCCCCAGAGTCTTTTACCAAAGTTAAGAGTGGGAATTCAGACTGCTAGGGAACGAAGTGGAGGTTGGGGAAGGACAACTGTGTACAGTCCCCCAAGGCAGAGGGTATGAGGCACATGTGACTATCACAGTTAGAGTGAGGGACGGGGCAATTAGTGCAAGTTTCCCACAAATACCAAAATCCTTTACTTA
Source organism: Trachemys scripta elegans (assembly GCF_013100865.1). NCBI lineage: Eukaryota > Metazoa > Chordata > Testudines > Emydidae > Trachemys > Trachemys scripta. Next base: position 91,756,721 of record NC_048298.1, read on the forward strand.
CCGCTCAGACAGTTAATAATAATAATAATAAACACACAACTGGATAATATCTCCTAAAGCTATTTCACCTCCTCCCCACTCCCCAAAGCTTGTGGATAGTATCTTTTCTCCTCTGATCAGGCTCCCCACAGCCTTAGGAAGGGGGGGTATTGTTGATCAGACTCGCCATGTTTCCTCTTTTTTGGGCAACTCCATGTCTGTGGCTGAAAGCTAAGTTTCCCTGGGAGAAATCAGTGTTGGCATGTGGGGGTTGACGAGAGGGGAGAGACAGCTTCTGGAGGGGAGTGGGAGGCAGAAGCCCCAGTGGCAGGTATCCAGCCAGCCACAGGGAGGGCTGATGCAGTCAGACAGCAGTGCATCCATCCTTGCTTCTGGCTTTCTCCTGCTCTAGCTTTTCTCCTTGGGTGACTTGCTCTTTGATTCATGTTTATTGCCAAGCAGCTTCAGCACCTTCATGGGCTTGAACTTTCCTTTCTTCTTGCCCTCAGACTCCTTGTGAAATTCTGCAGAAGAGTTGCAAGGAGAGGTTATTTTCTAAAAGACAGAGCCCAGGAGTGATGCATGCATACTGGTGCTTATACCTTCAATAGAGACATGCCTCCACCTGTGTGATGTATACAGACTAGGGCTAAACTACTTGATGCATACATCTGTGTGAGCCACCAGTGCCTGAATGAAAACACACACACATTCAGTGCAGGTCATTGAGATTAGAGAGGGAGACACACACACACACACTTACACTTTCACTGCAGGTCACTGAGATTAGACACAGGAGACAGGAGCTGTTCCCAGGCTGTGGAATGAACTCCCACAGGAATTAAGGACCAACACAAACCTCACCACCTTCTGCTCCAAGTGAAAAGCACATTTCTTTGACTTTGCCTTCTCTAACATAAACACATAGCAACGTGTGTGTATATTATCTATACATTCTAACACACTTTTCCCTCTGGGAACAGGAGGAGAGGAGAAAAGATGACGGGCGTTAGTCAGGTTGCATAATGCATTTGTGGAAGATGCTCAGAGGTGGTGGGTGTGATATAAGAACCTACATATAATAGAATAAATCCCTAAACACATATACATGTTCATGTGCATTTATACTAATGCCCTTTATTCTTCTGCCCTCTCCTCGGGAGTGTGAGAGAGCAGCCAGGACTCTGAAGTCCTCCAGTATTGGAATGGGGCTCCCATTCACTTTCTTACCTTTCTTTTTAATCATGGCTTCCAACAATTTATCCTCCTCTTCCTCTCTGAAAGAAACAGTGGGAAACTGTTGAGAGATTCCACGCTGAGGACAACAGCCACAACATTGTTGGAAGAGAAGAGCTTCCCACTGCTCATGACTGGTATGGTCATTGGTATCCCATAATCCCTTGCTACAGTTATGACATATTCCCCATATACACATACCAGGACAGACATCATCCAGAGATACAGACACACACCATCCCCACAAGTCATTAGCATTGATTCACAGGAACAAGGATTGGGGGACCCTCGGAAAGGTCTGTCATTAACAGTGGCATCATGGTGTTGCACTTCACAGTACAAGTTCACCCCATACAGGTGGGCTGCACGACCTTTTCCACTGTGTCACTCAGACAGGGCTGTAACGGCAGCTGGGTTTCGGACAGATCTCCCCCTTTCCGCCGTGTTACCTTTGCCGGTCCTCATCCAGGCAGTTGACAATCGCATTACGTTGTTCAATAATGGTGACCAGCTCCTGCATCAGCACTGTCTCCCTCTCTCGGTCGTCATCCGTCCAGTCCTTAGCTATCCACCCCAGAAAAGACAGGGAGTTAAACGACTAAGTTTCCCTTGGGCAAGGAGTTCAGGGCTCCAAAGTGCCATACAAGAGACCTGGGTTTGATTCCTGTCTTGAGCCTAGCAGATGACTCTTTGGACCTCTACACTAGGTTAGAATGATGGCTTCTCAATGCGGGGACTGGGAATACAGTCTAGAGAGCATGCTCAGAAATTGATGCTGGGGAGGGACTATCTCATGTTACTCAACAGCCGCCCTGCAGCCAGTTAAGGAGGAGTATTAATATCCATCAAAGGCAAGTCCCATTTGGTCCCTTTTACCCAGGGACTAGCCATGACTGAAGGTATAATGGGCATTGCGGGGACAGAGAACCTGCTCAGGGTGGTATTTCACCAGTACTAAGAGATTTACCCGGCTTATTGAGAAGGCATCGCAGTTCGTACTCTACATCAGCCTGACGCTGCTCCAAGTTCTGCTGCTTAAAACTGCAAAGGAAGAGAAACACCATCAAAAACCCATTGCAAGGCTCAGAGAGATCCCTCCGGAAAGCAGATGTCCTCTCTGGGAAGCCATCTCCATGGGGTCAGATTTGAAAGTAACAACTGTGACCTTAGCCTTACCCACCAGGAGACTTGTAGTGAAAGGGCAGGAGTCTTGGGTGTACTCCCAGCGATGCTAGCCCCAGCCTCATCCAGTAAAGACTGATGTAGGAGTGGTGGCTACAGGGTGCTCACAGCCTCTTACAGAAGGAAGTGCCATGGGGAACACTGCAGGAGCGCTGGCTATGGGGAAGCCCACAGCTCTTGTAGCTCCAGTCTCTGAGTAGTTCCAAGTACACTTGGACACAGAGTCAATGTCTTCATAGATCTCTAGCCCCACCCCTTGACTAGGAAGCCTACCAGGGCCTTCTGGTAAAGTGTCTCAGGTGGGAATAGGGAGGCTCTTCTGTCCTCCCCAGTTTTGGAGGCAGCATCAGTGCGTTCCCCCTACTCACATGTAGATGAGCTCTGACTCACGGCGCACCAGCATGTGCTTCTCGTGGATGAGCTTGAACCAGTCCACCAGCAGGCTGTCTTCGGGGCTATCTACCAGTCAAACAGGCAGAGAGAGAACTCAGAGACATTCCTCAGGGCTTTCTGCCCACAGAACGCAGCAGGCCAAGGCAGGCTCTGCCACGCTGGGGAGGGAGAGATTCACTTATAATCAACCTGACCTCATCCAGCTCCTGAACACATGGAAAGTGGAGTGAATTAAACAGTTCTCAGCCTCCCATGGAGAAGTGATGGTTCTGATCCATTTTCCTCATAGCTCAAGCCAGTTAGCATGGCCCCACCCTTCCCCCACTCAACTCCCTTGATCCTTCATCACCCTAGCCTTAAACAGAGGGCATATTATCACAACTTCTCCTTCCTCATTTCCCCCCATTACAGGGGTGATACAGCCTTACATCTTAAAATTCCCTATCCTCTAAGACACATCTTCTCTTCCCCTCCCCCTGTCCCCACCCAACCCCCACGGTTGGTACAATCCACATTACCATTTTCGACACTGCGGAGTTTCTCCTCCAGTTCCACCCCTCGGTGCTCCAGCTCGTCCAGCCGCTGCTCAATGGTGTCCATCTCTCCATAAATATCCTCCACTGGGACGTACTGATCCGCCTGGACCTACCAAACCACACGAGCAGGAACACCCATTGCTATAGGCAGCCGCTTTCCCTGGGCAGCCCTTGACCCATCTGCTCCAGCATCCTGCTTGGGGACCCCAATGCACTCCCTCGCGGGCAGTGGAAAGAGCAGGGGAGACTAGCACTCTTCTGTGGAGGAGGGAGAGCAATGGGAGTGACCAACTCCCCCCCACAGGACTGACACAGCATCAGAAGAAATCAAACATCTCCTGGGGGAAACCACCCTGCTCCATCGCACGCAGACTAATGGCACTGCTGGAGGAAGATGCACTTGCAGCACATGCATTAAAATCTCCCTCCATCGACAGCTCAAACTGGCCCCCTGTTATCTTGGGGGAGCGGTGTGGATACCTTTTGCCCCCCTCGTTCAGCACACCCCTCTTACTCAGACAACTCCCTCCTGAGGTCTGGCAACTGCTGTGCCATACAGTGAATCAGGACACGCCTAAGGGCAGAGACTGGAGAGACCATTTTATTCCCCAAGCGGTGGGGAGAAGAGAGTGGGAGCCAAAGTAAAGCCCCAGGTGGCTGGTACTAGGCAGTCTGGCCAACCTGCAGCTCCCAAAGGGAGCCACTAGTGACGCAAGTCAATGTACACCCCTCTGAGGGGCCTTCTAGGGAGTGTGCGCGCACACAAGAAGGCTCTCCACCCATCCTCCAGATCCCTCAACAGCCAGCCACACATGACTCCCGCCGCTGGAAGCAAGGAAAGGAAATGGGGGTTCAGCAAGCAGAGCTGCAGTCCCAGCCGACAGTGCGGAGGTGACATTTGCCCCTGTGCTCCTCTGTCCCCTTTACCTTGCGTTTGATCAGCGGGAAGCCATGTCCTGGTGCAGGAGGGCGCGCTGGCTTGGATCCTTTGGGGGGTTTCTGGGCCGAGGGGGAGGTGACAGGTGACGACTTCCGGTTGAAGGGATTCTCTTTGCATGAAGACTGGGGGGAAAAAAACAAGGAGATGATTCGGTGCTCAGGAGAGAGCAAGGGTACGTCTTCACTTACCGGCGGCAGGAAATCGATGTTCTGGGATCGATCCCGGAAGTGCTCGCCGTCGACGCCGGTACTCCAGCTCGCCGAGAGGAGTACGCGGCATCGACGGGGGAGCCTTCCTGCCGCATCTGGACCCGCGGTAAGTTCGGACTAAGGTACTTCGAATTCAGCTACGTTATTAACGTAGCTGAATTTGCGTACCTTAGTCTGAAGTGGGGGCTTAGTGGGGACCAGGCCCAAGAAAGCAGATCCCAAGCAGGGTGTGAACATTGAGCAAACACCCTCTCACAGGAACTGCCATATTGGAGCAGAGTAACGGTCCACCTAAGCCACTATCCCTGCTTCTGCCATGGTGGAGTAGACAGCTGGTCCATCAGCCCTTATCTACAGGAGCAAACTTTGCAAGTGTAATTCCCCACCAGTGCAGCTCCAGAGCATGGTTTGGTACCAGCGTACTAAAAGAACCCAAGTCCTGTCTACACCATAGTTTCTACTATTGCTTCCACTGCTGGAGTTGCATTGGTGGGGAACTGTAGCTACAAAATTCATGAGTGTAGACAGCCTTTGGATACTCTGGTATCCTGTCTATGACAGCAGACAGCCTTGAATGTTTCCAAGGGAAGTATAAACCCCTAGAATGCACCTCACTGCACTATGGGAAGTGCATCTTCCTGACTTTAGCCAGTGATTAGCATGTCCCCTGAGGCATAAGGATTTATAGCCCTGGTTAGTTTATCCTAGCCAGTGTCACTGCAGATACTATTCTTATCTGTATCAATATTTAATCCTTTTTTTGATCACACTAAGTTATTTGCCTCAGTAATGTCATGTGGCAGTGAGTTCCACAGCTTAATCATAAACAGCATGGAAAGCTATTTTGCTTTGAGCAGCATTTTCATTTGTTTTGATTTGTACTCTGAGGCAGGGTGAATAAGAGCACGATTACTATTTAACTAGCGCTTATCCCACCAGACTGAGAGAATCTTAGCTCTGGCTCTGCCTGACCGGCTCTTTGTGGTCACATTTTGTGCCAACAAACAGGGCTGGCTCCAGGCACCAGCGAAGGAAGCAGGTGCTTGGGGCAGCCAATGGAAAGGGGCGGCACATCCGGGTCTTCGGCGGCGGGTCCCTCAGTCCCTCTCTTCCTCTTTGAGCTGCCGCTGAACTGCCACTGAAGAGGAAGAGAGGGAGCGAAGGAACCGCTGCCGAATTGCCGCAGAAGAATGAAGCGGCACGATTGAGCTGCCGCCAAAGTGCTGCTGATTGGCTTTATAAAAAAGCTGGAGCCGGCCCTGCCAACAACGTTGCACAAATGGGTCGAGAGCAGCATGTCACTACTGAAAGCCACAGTACAGAGTCTCACCACTTGGTGGTACCGGAGCTGCTTTGGGGTGAAGACATCACCATAGGATAGCAGAGTGTTGGAGACTGGTAGCCTGACCCTCAGCTCCGGTGTGGAGATGTCTCCAGGTGGAGAGGTGGAAAAACAGCAAACAGCTCAAGGCCAGAGGCCTATTGGTAGGGGTGGGTTTCCCCTCCCAAAGGGCACTGAAGGGCATCTCCTCCGGGCCTCTTTGGAGGACAACCATGTGTTGTGGGTCGGGGAGGGTGGGAGAAAGGAGGGGTTAGGAGAAATGCACCAGCCTACCTTCAGCTGCGGCTTGGGCGATGGGGAATTCTTGGGGCCTCCTTCACCCATGTCCGAGGCCAACAGGATGGGTGTGGGACTAGCACTGGCAGGAGGCTTGGGGGGCAGTTGGCTGGGGCTCGTCTTTAAATTGCTGTCAGAAAAGCTCTTGCTGGTCTGTTGAGCTCCCCCCTGCGCCTCCCCACTGGAGCTGGCTAGCTCACTGGAGGAAGAGAAGGAGGAGTTGGCGGACAGGCTGGCTGGGGCTGCAGGGCTCTCCCTGGAGGAGACACTGGTGAGCGGAGTATCTGCACAGGAGATCTTGGAAGCAGCCGGCACATGGACTGTGGGTTCAGAGGAGCTCTTGGGCACTGACGCCTCATCCGGGTCACCAGCGGCCTTGGCTGAACACTCGGAGTTGATGCTCTCAAGGCTGAGGGCAGGTGATGGGGTGGAGGAGGATGGCTCTGAGTGCGAGAGCCTGGAGATAGGATGGTGAACTACAAAGGAAAGAGAGAGGTCAGAGGGGAACGGGAAGTAACAAATACCCTCACACACACATACCAGCCACAGATGGAGACTGCCGGAGGCACCTTCAGGAGCGAGATCTCTCGAACACCCACCCTGTGAGACTGGGTGGGAAGCAGGATTTGGTAGCACAGAGCCCAGCCCAGCTGGCGTAGACATTAGGACTTGCTCTGCCTGCTGGAGAGGTGAAAGCGTCGGGACTGCCTATCCCTGGCGTCCAAGGGTGACAGAGGCGGGAGTTCTGGGTAGGATGGCTGGGCACAGAAGGGTGTGGGAGGGACTCACCTAGCGGGGAGGCACTGGGTGCTCGCGGAGCCGGACGTTTCTTTGTCTTGGGACTGCTAGTAGGGGTGATGCGGTACCAGGGATGAGTGGGTTTTGTCGTGCTCTCACTCTGGTCCTGCTTTGGCGTGCTCTTTGGTGTTGCACCTTCCTCTTCTTCCTCCTCCTCCTCAAAGGGGTTGTAGGCTTTAGGCTCCCTGCTGGCGGATCTGCTCTCCCTTTCCCTCCCTTTCCCCTGCTCCTCCTCTTCCTCTGAAGCCCTCGTGGGAGTCTCCTGGCCACTGCCTGGTGGGGGAGGAGCCGGCTTCCTCTTGGGCTCTGGCTGAACCAACGCAATCCACGGAGGGTCCTTTGGTCTCACAGCAGCTCCCGCTCTAGTTGAAGAGAAGAGCGGGGTCAGGGAGGGAGAGGGGATGAGGAGGACGCATGGAAGAGAGAATTCATGACAAACCAGGTAGAACATTGCCCATAAGGGAGAAAACGTCAGGCTAGGGCTGCCGCTGCCTTCTCTCTGCAGAGCATTCACCCCCAGGGACAGGTTGAGGGTATGACTGGGCATGTGGGTTCACAGGCTGGGGGAGCACAAACCTTCCAGCCTCACTAACGAGGCTGGGAACCAGAGATCTGTGCCCTGATTTCACTGTCTGGCAAACTATATTAATTGGCCATTCCCAGGAAACGTGGCCTCTCTCCCATCCCCCATGTCGCACAACAGCAGGAACGATTAAACTATCTCCCACGCTTAGCGGACATGCTGCTAATGGCTGGGGGGCTGAGGACATCCTAAGCAAATGGCTCCAGCCAGCTGGGCTGTTTACTGGGATCTTCGAGCACCCTGGCTGAGCTGGAGAATTGCCCCTCCCCCAGCACAAGTCACTTCTCTTTACACAATGAATTGGGGGGGAGATGCAGTGGGGGCAGTTCACTGGATCAGTTTTCACCCAATAATCAATGCAAGAAAATATCTCAGGTGCCCAATTGCCCCATTGCTCACTGAGGCAGGTGAGGTGCTTTTACTCGTTACATGCCTCAGTTTTTCTCTCTCTGAAATGGGGACAATGATACAGACCAGCCTTTGCAAAGTGCTTGGAGATCTTTGGATGAAAAGCATTGTATAGGTGCAAAGTATCACCATTACAGCCAGACACACACAACAGAAACCCCGCCCAGGAATGTGGAACATTCCCCCAGGCAGCCAAGCATTTCCTCTTCCCCAGCTGTTCGGTTTTGCCGATTCAGGGTGGCTTGGAATCCTGAATACATCAATCCAATTTTAAAAATTGTATTAAGACGATGTTTAAAAAAGTGAATGGTGCAGAGTTTAAGCATAGAAGTTTCTGGTTATCAGGGAATAACATACAGACTATCAAGGGGTGCGAAGTTCTGTTTAAGATCGGATGGTGTAAGGAATACATAATCTGCAATATCCCCGATTGGGGATAAAAGGTTAACGGGTCAAAGTATAGACATTGAGATATGAGTACTAAATGTGTTCTTTGCCTTTCCATAGCCCCTTTCACATGAAGATCTCCAAGCGCTTTACAAGTCTTCCTGAATGGCAGACACTGCATTATCCCCCCTCAGGTACAGATGGGGAAAGGCTGGCACAAGGAGAGAAGGGACTTGTTCTAAGCCAGTGGTTTCCAAACAGTGGATTGCAGGAAGGTTCAATGTGGGTTGTGGGCCCAGTGCAGAGGGGAGGCTCCGAGAGGGAGTCTGGAGGGCAAAGCCACCTTGCATTCATCCCGCACCAGCAGCTTCTGTCCTACAGGGCTGGGGCCAGCTCCCCGCTCCAGGCGTGGCAACCCGCATGGGGTCTCAGCACCACTCAGGTTTGGCCCAGCTGCCCGTCTGTCAGGACACGGTGGACTGCAACCCCGAGCCCAATTGCAATGCCTGGGGTGGGAGCTGGGTCCAGCCTCACGGGACAGGAGCCACCACTGAAGAGTAAGTGAGGGATGTGACGTTCTCCAGCCAAGGCCTCCCCTCCACACAGGCTGGGATTAGGGTCATGGTGCCAGGGCAGATGGAGCTGCTGAGGGTAGGTGGTGCCCCCTCAGCAGGGCAAGGAGAAGGCAAAGGACACTCGTCTATGATTTTGGCCCTCCCACCAATGGGTGGGTTGCAAAAAAGACCAAATGGAATTGGTGGGTGAGCTCAGTAAAATGTCTGGGAAGCACTGCTCTAGCCCCACATTGAGTTCCAGCCTGGAACAGAACTGGGGTCTCCCCAGGCCTTAGCCACAAGGCCCTCCCTCTCCACTGCCAGCTGATCAGCCAGGGAGGGGTGGGGCTGGAAGGAGAGTTCATGAGTTAATCACACGCACAATGCCTCCTGGTCTATATGGTTTCGGGGCAAGCCAAAGGACCTACCGATCTGAGGAGGTGGGTCTCCCTCTCGGTTTGGGGACTGGGGGGCCGGGTTCAGGTACCCTACCTAGACAGGCAATTGGAAAGATACACGGTAAGAAAAGCAAAAGGCCATTAGGAAGCAGATGAAAAGCTCGATGGATTTCCTATTGTCTTCTGGCTGCTCCTGCTCTCTGCAGATCCCACAGCATTTTCCCCCTTGGCGTAGGGGTGTCAGCCCCAACACGCAGGCCAGATTCCAGCCTGGGTGACCTTGTTAACCAAAACTCACCCCCTGCAGCTGCCCTCACTCCCATCTCCTGCAAGCTGTGGAGTAGTGCTGGGGACAGTGTTGCGCGCCATCGAGACCCTCTGTCAGCCCAAATACAGCGTAGGACTAGGGCACCAGACCCATCCACGCTACTCTGTCCCTTCTGGCAGACTGAGGCTCAGCCATCAAGACCAAGGTTCGATCAGAGATCTGGGGGTGTCAGTTTGAGAGGGGCTGGGGAAGGATGTCTTTGAGCCTCATCAGGGACAGAGGCTTTGCTGAGCGTAAGCTGCACTGCAATGGGGAAATGGGGTCCACCCCACACGCCATCCTTGCACCTTCTTACCGTTCACCAGGCCAGGCCCTGGCTCAGAGGCCTCACTCTGCACGTTGGATCTAGGCCGAGGGACGGGGTGAGAGCTTGGTGGTGACGGGGCTGCTGCGTCTGCGCCCCTCCTCGGGGCAGGGGTGGGACGAGTGTCCTTGAGCCGTCCGTCCAGTGGGCTGGCTTTGTCCTGGCTGGGCACTGGTGGTTTGCTGGGGAGAGGAGGCCTGGGTGGAGTTTGGGAGCAGGGCTCAGAGCTGGGTGTTTCATTCTCGGCACGGACAGGGGACGCTGCCGTCTCCACTCCAATGGGTGCACGACCCTTCTCTGCTGCACCTGTCTCCTTCTCTCCTGGTGGGTGGCTCTCTGATGCAATCGCCATGGATGTTTGGACACCGTCCTCTTTCCCTTCCTCCTCCTCCTCCGAGGGGGGGGCATCCTCACCCACAGTGGCTGCCCCAGCCTCAGTCCTCTTGCCCGGGTGCTGCAAATCAGGGCTGGGCCTGCACTCCGTCCTCCCACTCAGGCCCAGCTTGCCCCGGTGCTGGGTGCACACAAAAGTGCCCGACTCCGGCCCAGGTTTGTAGGATCCAGGGAGTAGTGTGCTGGAACATTCCTTACACCTGCCAGCGAGACACACAAACCATCCTGAGAAGGTGGGGAAAGGGCCTTCTACAGGAGGGGAGATTTACAAGGCTGAGGAAGGAAGGATGGCCGTATGGTTAGTGCACTAGACTAGGACTCGGGAGACCGGGATTCAGTTCCCAACTCTGCCACAGACTCCCTGGGCAAGTCACTCAATCTCTCTTTGCCTCTGTCCCTTGTCTATAAAATGGGAAGAATAATCTGGCCTTTCTTTCACCCTTTGCCATATCTAGTTAGACTATAAGCTCTTCAGGGCAGGGCCTGTCTCACTACGTGTTTGAACAGGGTCCTCTCGGCACTACTGTAATACAAATCAGTAATAAGGAAGTTATACCAGCCTGAGCAGGGCTGTCCTTACTATGTACAATGAGAGCCACACACAGAAGCCCACTCAAGCACTCCCTCCCACAAGAGCGGAGCTGTTTGTTCCTGTTTGTTTCAATGCAGCTGGTGGCTGTAAGATTAATTAGGTGCCAGGGCACTCAGGGCTCTTGTAATGGCATCTGGTTTACCACTGTTTATGTTGAAATCTAGAGAAATAAGCCCAAGGCTGAGGGGGAGATGCAATGAAATTAAAAGGCAGCGAGTTTGAACATGGAGAAACGAGGCTATTTTTACCTCAATTGACCCATGGAACTCACTGCTGCATGATATTACTGAGGTGAATCACTCAAAACCGTCAATAAAGAATGAGAAGTTGCTAAAGATAATATCTGGAGATACAACATATAGGGTAAAGTTACCAAAGTCTCAATCCTCAGTCTTCAGGGTATAAGACAGCAACCGGTAGAAACCCTCTTTCTTCCATCATACAGTATTGCAAAGGGACATGTATTAGAGTTTGTTTTGCCTTCCTCTAAAAGCTCCTGTCATTAGTCACGGTTGCAGACAGACTCCTGGACTGTCCCATTGATCTGTTCCGACACCTCAGTGTCAGTGTTCTGACACACTCAAACACACAGACAACATTAATCTGGTGGTAACACTTGGCTGTGGCTACAGGTCAACTCAGGCAGGGAGGGGTTGCTCTGGGCCTGGTGGTGGTTTACCTGAAGCACTGGCAGTGGTACAGTTTGCCTGTGTTGAGGGGTGAAGGTGGGGGGTTGCTCCAGACCTGGGGATGTTTTACCTGAAGCACTGGCAGTGGTACAGTGTGCCTGGGGGGTTGCTCTGGGCCAGGGGGTGGTTTACCTGAAGCACCGGCGGTGGGAGTTTGCCTGTGTTGGGGGATGAAGGTAGCGGGTTGCTCTGGGCCTGAGGGTGGCTTACCTGAAGCACTGCCAGTGGTACAGTTTGCCTGCACTGTTGGGGGTGAGGTGGGGGTTGCTCTGGGCCTGGGGATGTTTTACCTGAAGCACTGGCGGTGGTACAGTGTGCCTGGGGGGTTGCTCTGGGCCTGGGGGTGGTTTACCTGAAACACTGGCGGTGGTACAGTTTGCCGTCAGCCAGGTAGCGCTGAACCAGGTGGACGTGCTGGTGGCAGGCTGCGCAGGTGCTGCTGAGTGTGTTGCGCTGGGACCGCTCCGCCAGGCCTTCGACAACATCATCCTGAGGCAGAACACAAGGAGAGTACAGACTGGAGGGGCAGCAATCGAGACAGAGCGTATTTCAAATGGAAGCTCTTTGGGGCAGGGACTGTCTTTTACTGAGCGTCTGTACCGCACTCAGCACAATGGGGTCCTGATCCTGACTGGGGCCACGGGCGGCAAGAAGAGAGATCTGCTCAGCAGCTGAGCTTCGGGTGTAACCTCACTTAGAAGAACAGGACAATATAAAGAAATAGCAATTATTTCCCCCCCACATTCAGGTTGCAGGCTGCCAGTCCCGGAGAAAGGGCTGTCCCAATCCCCCAGCCCAATCCTCAGGAAGGCTCCCTGAGCCCTGTCCCAGTACAGAACAGACATTCTCATCCCCCTCTAATTGTTGGCCGATTCAGGAGGGGAAGAGGTGAAAGGGAGGTTTCTAACCCATACCGAATCCAGGGGCTGCAGTCACAGCCCTGGTCCATCCCAGGGAAGAGAGATCCCTGCCTGCTGTTGAATCCTGAGGCAGAGGGTTGGGAAGGGAAGGGGAATCCCCTGCCCACACCCATCCCAATGACTGTGTCCTTACTCCATCATCCCCAAAGGGGAGGGCCTTGGGGTTACCCAGGAACCTTTGGCTTCTCAGAGAGCCCTCTTGCATTGCACACTGCACTTTCTTCCCCCACTTCACCGAATGAAGCAGGTGGTGAGCAGCATTTAATACCTAAGACCTCTAGAGAGAGATAATTCCTCAGGCTGGACCCTTCTCCCAGTGGAACCCACCACAAAGCAAAGCACACTACAAAACACACACACACACACACACACACACACACTCTCATGTCCCAGAGAATGCAACAGACCATCTGTTTGGATTCCTCCCATTGTGCCAGATGCTCACTCAGATGCTCCAGTGATGAGCACAGTGCACAGAAAATTAAAAGATGGGGTTAACTTTGCTACAATAGATGAGATACCTGTGGTGCCGTGGTGCTCCCCGCTGCAGGGATGGGCTTCTTGGGAGCTGGCAGAGGGGGTGACGAGGCAGCAGCCGGGTGCCTCATGGGCGGAGGGACTCTGGCTGGAGAGAGAGAGAGAGAGAGAGAGAGAGCAAAAGGGGAATCAGCTGCTGACAGAAGAGGATGATTCATGCAAAGCACATGGTGTAGGAAAATCACCTGGCCTTGTGACCCAGGATGGGATCTGATCACTTTTTACACCTCGGTACCTATTCCAGGAAGGAGGGAGAGGCATGGGGTAATGGGTTAGCCACAAGACTGACAATCAAGAAACCCTGCATTCTAATCCCAGCTCTGACAACAACTCCCTTCTGTGGCCCTGGGCAAATCACTCACCTCCTCTGTGCCTCAGTTTCTCCATCTGTAAAATGGAGATTACACCACTTAACTACCTCACAGGATGTTGTGATGATCAGCTAGATAATGCTTAAAGCATGCAAAGCACTGGGTAAGTGCTAAGTATTATTACAGCCCCTTGGGGCTCACTCTCCTGAGTGCAGACCGCAGAATATGACAAAACCCCTACCACGGCCAGGGCTGACACTCACTAACACCTGGAGGGAGGGGCGCACCTGTAGTCTGTTAACACCTGGATGGAGTCCTCAGATCGGACACAGGGTCTGTCTTGAGAAGGGCTGGTGTGCGTATTAGACAGGAGGAGATTTACTATAAGCTGTCATGGGCTGCACCTGGGGGGTTAGATCAAGGGAGTAGAGCAGGGAAGGATAAGTGAGAAGCCCAGCTCCTTACAGGAAAGATGCTCTGTTGGGCAGCTGGCACTAAGCTTCTCATCACTTCAGTTCCCCACACCCTTTGTCCACTGTTCAAGTGGGACCAGTAAGAGCTAGGTACCATCCAGGGCACCCTTAAGTACAACAGCACCTGCAGCTGCGATGCCTATCCCCAAAGGAAGATGGAAACAAGGGAAGATCTGGGTGCTCTCTCCCCACTAACTTCCTGGCCATGAGACCTACTCACCCTCCCAGCTGTTGCTGGGCTATGAGAACGGAGATTAATTCAAGAATACTTTCTGCTAATTCAAGGAGGCCAAATCACACACACATACAGCCCAGTCACTTCCTGAAGCTGTCCATTCCACAGGGAGAAAAAGAAGCACTGGGTTGGAAACAGGAAGCTGTGATGAGCTCACTACCCGAGTGGAGAGGGACAGATGAGGACACTGCCACAGTGAGAGATTGCAAAAGCATGGTTGAGTTCCCTTACATAACACAGAGGGGGTCAGGGCAGAAGCTGGAAGGACAGGCCACAGCTCTCACCTTGGTTGGGGTTGGTGAAATGGTTGTAATACTGAGACACGTAGGTCATGATGCTGAGGCAATCGGGGACCCTCATGGAGACCATATCGTTGGGATCCAGCAGGGCGGGGATCCCCAGCTCCCGCTCTGCCAACTCAAAGGCCTGTGAGAGTTCCAGAGAGGGAGGACAGGAATTAAAACCGAAGCCCACTGGAAAACCAGGGTGGATAAAAATCAATTATTTGTTTTTAAATCAAAAAAATCGGATTTTTTTATTTAAATCGGATTTTTTTGATAAAATGCTTTTTGAGGAAAAAGCCTATCTAAAGATAGTTTTAATTAAGATATATTATAGCTCAAGGAGATCTCATCATGGAATAGGGATTATAAATTCTAATTCTATAGTATGAGACAATATATTCATGTAATGTTTAAGAAAAGTTTTGTAAATGAGTTCCAATAGTTCATGGATTAGGGACCCAATCTCATGGGGTTCCACAGGCTTCTGTATAGATTATTTAGGTTAATCTTTCTATCTACCCAATGGGACTCAGTGCTCAGATTAGAACAGTGGTTCTTAACCTTTACTGCAGCCTGCACCCCTCTGGTTCTCAAAATATGTTCTCACACCCCTTAAACCTAGATATATATTTTTTGTTTGTATATTACAGTAATCGTTAAAAACATGTATAATGTTAATAAATACATAGGTTTGATGAAACAAAATAGTTGTACTTATGTGCCTGTGCTTAATTTGTGGTTTCAATTATTTACCTTCTAAAAAAATCTGGCATGTCTCGTACCTCCAGAAAGGGCATCTCGCACCCCCAGGGGGTGCGTGCATCCCAGATTAAGAACCACTGGTCTAGAAGATACCATCAGAGATGCGTCGTTTTGCAGTTCTCAAACTGTGGATTTGTGTCTCCAGAGATAACATGCTTGTTAACAGCAAAAACGTTTTTAAATAAATAAATAATATATAGAGGTGAGAAATAACAGACCTCAACTCTATTGTCCCTCTGCAAATTTGTGTACACAAGAGTCAATCCCTTACCGATCTCTAAAAGTGCTAAGTTTCAAAAAGTTCAATGAATAGAAGAATGTTGGGGGCGGAATAGATCTGGACAAGGAGAAGAAGTCTGGAGATAAATGTGAGAAGTGAGGGACGCTTGTTTTGTTAAAATACTATATGTTTGCTGTTAAAGAAAAAAATCCAGAATACTTAATGTTGTTGTTTTAGTTAAATAAAACAATTTAAATGTTGTCTGATGATGTTTTCCTCCTAATACTGCAATGCAAGAAAATCCTCCAAATATTAATGATTAACCTGTTGAATTGGAGATAGTTCACCTCCCAATGACTTCATAAATATCTCCTTCAATTACCTTTGGTAAATGAAATAACCAACAAACATTCATTTTCCGATACTGCTGTAAAACTAATCTGAAAAGTTTTCAAAATAAATCACTGGTTCAAAATGTATAGTGTGTACCTTCTAAAAATGAAATCTACATTCATCTCCGAGTTATGAAGAATATGTATTAAGGTTATAACAACCAACAAGAATGCACTTTTATGTAGAAATCCATGATTAAATCGAGTCTTCCTGACTAGTGATTTAAATCAAATCCACCCTGTGGAAAACAGAGGCTTATGGACACACTTGCACGTTAGAGGAAACAAAAAGCAGGGATGGTTAGTGATGGAGGTGCCCTTGTTCTCAGTGACCCTCCAGTCGTCACTCTTCCCCTCTCCTCTCACTCTGCTATACCACCTAGTTCATTTGTTCTTCCATGTTCCCTACTCTTCCCGGGAAGTCTCCTTAGAGTTATGACCTGAGGGGGGAGAAAGCAAGGAGTTCAGTCTCCAGGGACCATCCCACCAATAACACGGCCCAGTAGTACTACGAGGGATGGTGACTTTAACCAGGTGGGCACTTGCCCCACTAGGAATCGTGCCGAGATCCCGGTCTCATCTCCAGAGAAGAAGAATGACCTTGTGGTTAAGGCACTGGATGGGGGCTGAGGGTTCAATTCCCGGCCCCATCTGAGACTGCCTGTATGACCTGTGGCAAGCCCCGTAATCTCTGTGTGCCTGGGTTCCCTCTCTGCGAAACGGGGACAATAATACTGCCCTGCCTCACTCACAGCAGTGTTATGGGGATATATCCATTAAAATGTGTAGGGTGCGCAGATACTACTAGGATGGGGATACCTACGTGGACTGATAAATTCATGGTCAAATAGGACATCTGCCAGCCAGGAATAATGAGGCACAGTGCACAGGACACGGTTGGGCTCTGCAGGGCCACCAAAGCTTGCCCAGCAGAGGGAGGTGTTGCTCTCACTACAGCTAAATGTCTGTGCTTGCTGTTGCTTCTCTGGCAGGGCAGCCCAGACATCTGTAGCTGACCAACTGCACCTCTGCCCTGAGATAGGATTGCTGAGGCCTGCTACTTTGCCACTCAAATGTCTCAACCAGGGTTGGCAAAACAAACCCCGAGATAACACAAAGGGACTCACAAATACTCTACAGGCAGAGCCAGACAGCCAAAGGGCTAAGGGTCTACATGTGGAAGACTGTGGAAGACAGAGCAGAGCTAGGATCCCATTGTGGGAGCACAGTGTATGGGAAGCCCTGAGACTGAATGAACGCCAAATGTTGTAGCTCAGTTCCCTTTGGGTGGGTGGGTGTGATTATTTTGGGGAACCCCTGGGATCCCCAGCTGCCCCACTGACTTGTTTTCTTTTGAACCCAAGCCTTCCACGAGCCCTAGTGATGCCTACGTTCCATGGCTCCTTGTCTTTCCAGCTCTCTCTCACATCAGATATTTTCAGACAACCTCACCATTCCATTCTCACTGGATTCCTGTTTACACTCACTTGGTAGCCACAAAAGGATCCAAACACATTCCACCACTAACCTCTCAGACCAAAGGGGAACAAATAAGCATATTTCTCGCACCCCAGTGAGCACCAAACAGCGGGGCTTGCTGGAGGTGATGGGGCTGGGCAGAAGGGCGGTGAGGGAACACTGCTTCACTGAAGCACTATCGTCCCCAGGACACCATATTCAGTCCTGTTCCACTGAGGGCACTCCTGGGATCATGGCTTCTCTCAGAGCAGTGGCTCAACCTGGCACCACACCATTTCTGGGACCATCACTTCACCGGAAACTGTGCTGGCCTCAGGAATGTCCCTTCCCTAGGATCATACTGCCCTTTGGGCCACCAATCCCCAGGAACCACTCCTTCCTCGAGCGTGATACTTCATTAGGAGATGCTCCGATTGTGGTTTGTATGTATCTAGCACCTTTGCTGTGCATCCCATCAAACAAAACTTGAAAACATCTACCAGTTGTTTACTTGTCAAGACATGAAAGTCCATCCTGGTGAGAAACGCAGCTCTCCTGCCACCAGCTGCTGGGAAGGGTGAGGGTGCTGTCCCTAGACCATGCTCCGGGGCTCCATTTTTATGTCAGCCTCTTGCTAGTGTCTGATAAATGTGAAGCTCCCACTCAGCCATACCTTTAGCTGCTGAGAGACAGGAGCCTTCTCTCTCTTTGTTCTCCTCAAGAGCCTCCTGGCTGCTGTGAAGGAGGAGGGTCTCCACTAATTTAAGCCAACCCATGCCTCCTATCTGTTGCAAGGAAGACAGGGAAGATGAGGCCACTGATCTACTCTACTCCCAGCCTCTGTTTTTTGGGCCTTCCTCCCCTGTCAATAACTCCTATCATCTGCAGCAGAGGCAGGCACTGCTTTTCCAAGGAGCATCATGAAGTTGACATGAATCTAGACAGCTGCACTGCTGCCCATGAGGTTGGGAAACTAACCGGACTCTTGTTAGCTTCAGTCTTCAGCTGTTTGGCAAAGTTCTGAACCGCAGAAGCAATGGAGCTGTCAAGATGCCGCCACATTGGTTTCCCACTCGGAAAGTTATCTTGGCAACGACATAAACTAGAAGCTTATATTTTCTTTAATGGGAGCTTAGAATGTGTGGAAGAAGACACTTCAGATCCCCTCACTCACCCAGGTAAGCTTCTGCCTTATCCAGAGTGAATAGATTTTTCTAGCCTTGTACAGATGACTGCCACCACATCCCCCAGCCGTTGAGTGCACTTTATGTCAACATTGCGTACTCTATCATGTTATTTCCCACGTCCATGACTCCCTCTTTCCCTCAGTGCAAGGCGTCACGGTGACTCACCAGGTGGTTGTTCTCGTAGACATTGTCCTTGGAGAGTGAATCAAAATCTCTGGAACAAGAAATCACAGAGGGGTGATATGAGAAAAGGGAGGAACGGCTCCACAAGACACCACAAACAGGTTCACGGGACAACCAATATTACAAGGGCATTTCAACAACAAAAAGCCAAACTCCCAGAAAAACAAAACCTTTGTTAAAGTAGATTTAAGACTGCAAACAGGGCAAGAGACGGTAAGAGAATTTTGCAATTTGAAAAAACCCAAAGGGCTGAAAGCCAGGAAATTAAGACTTTATCATCATCAACTGTATTCCAATAGCACCTAAAGGCTCCAGCCAGTATTGAAGTGATAGAGTAGAAGATTTAAGATGACGTATCAAAAACATCCCAAACATGGAGAAATACAGAAAAAGTGCCTCAGACTACTCCAACTCTATCCTCATCTCCCCAACACCCAATGCCCCCGTCTGAGGCAGATGATCAATCAAATACAGTTCTGCAGCTAGATGGAACGTTAAACACTGGATGCCTTGCTGATTCAGACAAGAATCTGGGCATCTGGGAACACTTTAAACCCCAGCATACTCTGGCATTTCATATGCAGCTGCAGACGACTTAAATCATAGCCAGTGGAGCGTATATGTAGCCTATCTACAAGGGTTTAAAATATCCTGTGCCAGGGGAGGCCCAACCAGTGTGGAGTGTAAAGAGTTAAAATGGTTGTAAGATTTCCAGTACCTGGTGTGAGGAAAATATAGGATAGGAGTTGGATATGTCTGTGGTGTGCATATGAAGTGTAATGACAGCATCACTTTGTGCTTGTTACAACACCGTCCAGCTGATGATCTCAGCATTCTATACTAAACAATGAACTCAGCATCACAGAATACCTGTGAGGTAGATAAGTATCATCTCCATTTTAAGGTTGAGGACACAAGCCCAGAAATTAAAGATCAGAATGGGCCACTCTTACTTACATTTAGTACTTTAACCCAGGAGGAGTCTGACTGGTTGTGGCTACACTAAAAACAAAATGTCCTCATCTTTACTGTCCTAGTTTAGCTTCGCAGCAAAGCTTAGGCCTTGCCTACACTGGCAATTCACAGCGCTGCACTTGCTGCACTCAGGGGTGTGAAATAACACCCCCCTGAGCGCAGCGAGTGCAGCACTGTAAAGTGCCAGTGTAATCAGCGCCTGCAGCGCTGCACGCTCCCTCGCAGCGCTGCAAGCTATTCCCCTCAGAGAGGTGGAGTACATACAGTGCTGCGAGAGAGCTCTCGCAGCGTTGGCGGCGCGACTACACTTGTGCTTCACAGTGCTGCCTCGGCAGCGCTGTGAATCCGCGAGTGTAGCCAAGGCCTTAGTGTAAAGATGGGTAATACGACTACTCCCAGCATGAGGAAGGATGGAAGAAAGTCCCTCAGTGACTTTCCCAAGGTTGCACAGGAAATCTGTGAAACACTGAAATAAACCCCAGTCACAGTCTCTGACACAGCAAGAATATACTTCCTCTGTTCAAAGGAAAAACATTGGTGTTGCTGTTCTCACCACAGACCAGTGGAGTTGGAGGCTAGATCCTGGTTAAGTAGGTGGCACATACAGATGTGTTCACACACACTCCCACACACATGTATGCTGAGCATTGTACCATGTAATGGGAGCATGTGGGAATACAAGGGCTGAGTTAAGGTTATTTGATGTATCTTAACTCTTCGTTTCCATATTTGGCATTTTTTTCCTATCATCCATAACCTTAACTTTGGATTTACTGGCTCACAGCTGTCTGTGTGGGGGTTTTTTTTTTTTTAAAGACAAAGGTCCATACAGGTGTTTTCCCCATAAATATTTATGATCATAACTCAAACTAAAGGGCTTTTTTGGCCTGAGAATTCTGTTCGTTCTGTTTTTCTTAGAAACAAGACGCTCAGCAACACGAGAGAAGTGACATGAGATCAGAGTGAAGGCTGACTGGAGTATGTTAACCTTGTATCTCCCTTTTCAAAAATAATAAGCATCATTTGAATTTCCTAGCTTTCCTTGTGTACATGATTGGCTTGGAAACTGAGCACTGGTTTTGGTGGAGTTTGTAGCAACCATAGCACTGGCCAATGAGGAGCATCCAAAGCCAGACCAAATATAAAATAATCTTCACCCCTATCCCTAATCTCTTCTGCCAACCCAAAACCACTTTATTTCAGACAGGCCCATTCTGCTTGGGTGGGTAGGGTGTGCATGTGGAAAGAAGATGATGATGAGTGTTACCAAGTGATTGGGAGTGCGAAGATACAGGTTGCTTTGCTAGTAAGGCAGGCTCAACTTTGACTGTAGAGAACAAATTCCACAAACACTATGCTCCACCTGGTCTCCTTCCTCAGATCTACATGGTGAGAAACGTAGCACACAAATGGTGGGTAGGTTTGAGCCCATCCCCCTCTTTTCCTGTCCATCACACTCCTTCTTTTACAGCTCCATCTGGCCCTGAGGAGCCCAAGTTCTGCTCCGTGGGGCACACAACAGCACCCAGGGAGGGAGTAACTAACACACATTGGGGTGGAGCCTTCCAGTGCATTTGGGTGCTGCAGGTCAGTAAACCTCCAGGAAAATACACCCCTTTAGCTTTATTTGGCGACTCCTGGATTGAAATACCAGAATTTAGAATTTCACAACTATCTGGCACCTCGCTAAATATATATCACTACTTTGGCATCAGCCTAAGGCAGTCCCATAATATCTGATTCATGGGAATACTGTCTTGATGAAGCATCTGTATTACCATTCCTCATTATTAAATCCGTTTCCTGGAAGACATCCCATAGAATGATTGCCCTGATTCAGCAAGTCCCAACAAAGCAGAACACGCTTGGAGTCAGAATTTCCATGGATATAGCATCTTTCATCCCAAAGTGCTTTGCCAATTACATAGATACAGCAGCAGTAGTGGCCTCTGTGGTTTAGGACAGCAGCCAACAAGCCCACAAAATACTGGGAGGCAGGGGGCATTTTGTACAGCAAACACTAGAGCAAACTCCTATATTTTTCCAAAATACGTTGTCGGCTCTTTAACGGCCACACATAGCAGGGAGGACTTCAGCTTTTAAGACCCTGTCTAAAAAATCCACACAGCATACTGCACAGAAATCTACCTCTCTCACAGAGGAATAGTTGAGCTGACCCTGCCGGGATTTGAACCGATGACTCAACGCAGACTAAATATTTCAATTCTGATGTTGCTATGGTGTGTCCCTCCTTCTCCTCTCGTTTTCAGTGTACATTTGCTTCTCTCTCTCCACCGAAAATGCCGAAGCCAGACACTGTCCTATTCTTTCGGTGTCTATACCCCGAAAGTCTCCCTCCACAGGCTCTGTGCAAGGCAGCAGTGCAAGGACACGGGAAGAGATGTTCATTCTCCCACTACATAGCTGCTTCTTGCTTCACCAAGCTGCAAGGGAAGCCCACTAATTACTTACATTGTGCTTTAGATTTTCAAAGCACTGTCCAAGCATTAGCTAATTAATCCTCTCAGCCCCCTGTGAAGTAGGCCTGGATATATTATTCCAGTCTTACAGATGGGGGGAAAAAGACGTTAAGTGTCTTACCCAAGCTCACACACTCAGCCTGTGACAAAGCCACAAACTGAACCCAAATCTCCAGAATCTCAGTCCAGGTCTCAGCCAGGAGACTGACCTTTGTTGCCCGTTTTACAGATGGGGAAAACAGGCACAGAGAATCTGAGTCACTTGCCCAAGGTCACAAAACTAGTGGGGGTCAAAAGCAGAATTAGAACCCACATCTCCAGACTCCCAATCCTGTGCCTAACCCCATAGACCACAGTACCCCAGCAGCAAATTGCTTAGGCTCATATTTTTAACACCCCTGTGTTTGGATGCCCAACTTGAGCTGCCTTGAGCCAGATTCTAAAGGTGCTGAGCACTTGCAGCTCTCATTGCTTTTTTTAGACTCATGTTGCTTCCAAAAGTCTTGTCCCATTTGCCTGAAGCTTTCCAGGAGAGTGTATCTACACCCAGCAGTAAGATCCCACCTGTGGAATTTCAAATTAATTGGACTAGTTTGAGTGGACTTGGGAGAGCAAGAATGGAAACTAGCTTTACTTTCAACAATGGCAAGAGACAGGCTATGGTCTCTGCATCATTTCATGAAAAGGCATCACACCCCTCTTCTCAAACAGCTTCCCCTTCACAGCCAAGAACTTATCAAGACAAGTACATCTCACTTGGGGGCACAGCAGCTGTTCTGCGCTAGACACCCCATGCAGCAAGAGCATCCAGATAATAGACAGGCTAGATGCTTTACACGTAACTAATAGATAAATAGGAGAGGCACAAACTGAGACGCTCTAGAACCAGAAGAAACCCTAAGGAGCAGAGCGCTGGGTTAGCATTATTACACAGAAGTGAGTTCCGTGACTGAGCGCCATCCAGCTCAGCACAGCTGCTGCATGCATATGTCGTTTCACACCCTGATGGAGCTGGAACATGATAGTATATAAATGCATACGTATCCAGAACTTCAGAGTCTCTTGGGTTCACACCATTGCAATCGGCATGAGCAGCAGCAGCACAGTTGTTTGAAAGCGGCTGGAATGGCCCATCACGTTGGAAGCCCATTAACTGGCCAGATATTATTACCCAGAGGATTGAAGGTGCTTTATAAATACAATTTAGCAGAACAGGGGGAATGCTTTTGCTTCGCTGTCTGAGAGATTTATTACTCCATATCCTTGAGTTTCCAAATCAGGACATGCTGAAGCGACTGAAATCAGATGAGACGGCACACCCTTCGGCCACCCCTTGAAAAATCCTTCCTTAACATGCTATGTCCTTGTAAGGCCCTAGGTCTGTCTTTACAATACAGTTCACTCCACTTAACTGAGATGCTGTTAGTTAAGATATCTGCCAGGGAACAGATTTGAGCCCACTGATACTAAGAGCAAGCTTAAGGGGATGGTAATTCCACTTAATGAGGAAGCCTTCAGATGACTTAGGGGTGCTTACTGTAAGGTTTTGGATATCTCACTTTCACGCTGGCCCTGTTGGTTTGCTTTTCAGCCCCTTAATAGCCGAGATAAATGCAAAAATAAAAACGGTATGAATTGCTACTCGTCCCTGTTTTAGTTTGCCTCTTCCACACCAGTGACCCATGCTGAGCATTGTGCAGGCGACTCCTGAAATAGGCAGGCAATAGACTTGGTCTCTAGCCCACTAGTTCAGATAGCACCTGGAGGCTAGCCCCAGCTCTGCCCCTTCCACCTGCCCCTCCCCTGCAGTTGGACCCCCGAGACCCGGAGGAGCCCCCCCCGCCCCCCCCCCCCCCCCGCGGGGGGGCCCCGGGGCCCCCGGGGGTCCCAGGCCCCCCCCCCCCCCATTGGCCAGAGTCCAGGGAGTACTGATGAACCTGGGGAGCTGGATAGCATGTACTGCCTCCTCAGCCATCCCAGAACCTGCATGGGGCATAATAAATCAAAAAATTCCCCCCAAAACCCTGCAACTGGGGTCCGGCGGCCACAGCAGCGCCAGGGGCCTATTATACCCGCCACCCATGCGCCTTCTCCTAACTACGTGGGCCCGTTCTGTAATAGGATGTGTGCTGCAGCTCCTCAGCCACATTAATATTAAAACTGTCTTCCGTTAATTGGGTAGCAATCTTTAGGGCACCTAAGCAAAAGAGGAGTCTATTGTGCTAAGCAACCTCAACTGGGGTGGTAAGAAAAATGCCTTGGTTGTAGAAGGAACATGCACTGCTGTATGTCAGATTTAAGAGACTAGCCTATGGGTGAGAAGAAATGTGTGTACTAGGGACAAGGGGAGAGCATCAGATCACTAGTCGCAGCAAAGACTGGAACAGACAGATGGTGGATTTCTGAGCTGGCCACAGCATGCAGCTTGGGGGAGGAGTGGGAATCATCTCAGCTGCCTATCTGGCTATATGATTTCTCCAGGAGGAGAGCATCACCCCCAGCAACACCATTCCCAAACTCACCTGTCTCTGTCCCTCTCATTAATCTGTCTGTTAGTCCATCCCCTTCTACCCAAGAGCCTCCTGCAAAAGGAGTGCAGACTGAGAAACTAAATTCCAAGCCATTAGCATGGTGGGAAGCCCTAGTGGCTATTTTCCACTGTCATCATCACTCATTTCTGGTGTTCAGTGCAGCATTATACTAGTTAAGCCTGCACCTGGCACTCCCCTAACCCAAGATCAGAAAGTCCCCCACTGAAGCAGCATGCCCTCCTCGCTGGCACTTAATCAGGCCAGGAAGAAACTGAATCAGCACACAAAACTCCACTGAAAAATATGCATACATACTGAATCACAGGAGCCTAGGAAGGACACCTGTTAAGTAACATTTGTCCATCCCTCATTCCTGGCCAATGCAGGATCATTTCCTACAGCATATTCTCCGGTGCTTTGTCCATCCATGCTGCATTTATAAACAGTTGTTGGAAAGGAAGAATCTTATTGACTGAGACAGTGCTGAGAATTTTCAAAATAAATGCAAAAATGTCTTAGCCAACAGAATATCGTATATCGGGCACAAGCTGCGGTAATACTGTATAGGCCCATTTTGGGGAGAACAGGGTATATAGGATGGTATTAGGAACATCACTTCCCATTTACTTCCAACTGTCCTCGTCAGACTATCCTATAGGATTTGATAGTGACAGTTCCAGAGATAGGGGTTAGGGCTCCTTCCACAAACCTCACTTTTATTTTTTTTTATTTTTTCAAATAAGAGAGTGATTTGTCCTGTGATGAGCACAGGGGACGGGGAATCAAGAATTCTGCGTTCTATTCCCAACTCTGACTGGATAATGTGGGCAAGTCACATAACCTCTCTGTGCCTCAGTTTCTCCCTCTGTAGAATGTGGGTAATAATTAACAGATACTCAAAGCTTAATTCATAGGGTTGATAAAGTGTTTTCAAGATCCATGGATTAAAGACCTTAGACACATGTAACCTATTATTATTATTAAATTCCAAGGGCTACAGCTATTCAGATGCAATAAATGTGAAAGAACTCCACTTGCAGTCCAGGAAATGTTTTAAAGGTGCTCCCACATACGCACACCCAGGAGCCAGTCTCCAAGCATCCCAGCCCAGTCCTCCCGCTGGCCCAGCTCCCCCAACTCTTCTTACATCCCAGAACTAAAAGACACTATCAGACACTCCGTTAACGCCCTTTGTAAACCCCAGAGGCAGGAGGGGTCCCAGAGCTCCCTGCACTAAATCCCTACACATTTGGGTGTCAGGGTCACCTCCCCTATAGCCTAGGTATGAGGATGGTTCCCCGGTGCCTCTGCCCCAGGGAGCTGGGGGGCCCTGGGCTCCCTTTCCTCTATCCCAGGCCGTTTCCCGGTGGCCCTACCCCCCCGTCCCAGGGTCCCCCCCGTCCCTCAGGGTTCCCGGGTGCGGTCTTCCCCGCCCCGTGTAGGGGCCGGAGCGAGGCCCCCGGGCGGCCGCGGCCGGTGCTCAGGCGAGCCCGGCGCTGCTGGGCCTGGTGCCGCTCCCGGCCCGGTACTCACAGCAGGTCGGGCCGGTGCCGGTGCAGGATGGCGCAGAAGGCCAGGCCGTCGCGGAAGGAGCTGCTGAGGTCGCGGATCTCCACGCCGGGGTAGCCCTCGCACTGGCGGCGGCACCAGGCCTGCAGGGCGCCCCGGGGACCCGACATCGGGGCGGATCGGAGGTCAGGGCGCCGCCGCCGGGGGGAGCCTCATGGGGTGCGGACAGGGCTCCGCGCTCTCCGGGCCTGGACGGCTCCCGGGAGCGGCCTGCGGGCTCCTGTCCCTGCGCTCGGCCCCGGCGGGCAGGGGGCTCCGCCTGCGGGGCGGGGATCACAGGGCTCCGGGGCCGCGGCTCCGCTGCGCTCCGTGCCCCGCCGCGGCTCGCGGCTCCCTCCTACCCCCTGCGGGCGCCGGCTGCGCCTCCCTCCCCGCGCCGGGCTCTGCTCAGACCTGTCCCCGCCGCTCCTCCGCCCAGCACCGCACCCCGGCTCTTCCTCGGCCCGAGCCGCGGCGGGGAGGGTCCCAGCCTGGCACGGGCCAGGGGCCATGGGGCAGGGCCTGGGCGCTCGGCATACCCTGGGGCAAGGGGGAGTGTCCCGCATTGCCACCCGGTACCTCGTGTCCAGCTGGCCCTGGGCATGTCCGCTGTCTGAGCACGCCAGGGGTCTCGCCTGCCCCGTGCCAAGGGGTTCCCTGAGTGCCTGCTATTAACCACGGGGGGCTTCCAGCGCTCCTGGCACTGAGAACAATAATAGAGCCAAAAAGAAGGTGGGTGAGATCATCACTTTTATTGGCACAACGTCTGGTGGTGGGAGAGACATGCTTTGGAGCTGCATGGAGCTCTTAGGGCTGGGAAAGGTACTCCCCTGTCTCCCAGCCTGCAGCCGCTCAGCTACGTGCAACATGTTGAGTATAGTAGTTAGCACTTGTATTTTAAGGGACCATTCAAGATAGAGTGGCCCTTTAACACCTCTGCAGTCATAGGACAGAAAGGGGGAGGGGGGCCTAGTGGGTTACA
This sequence comes from Trachemys scripta elegans, assembly GCF_013100865.1. NCBI lineage: Eukaryota > Metazoa > Chordata > Testudines > Emydidae > Trachemys > Trachemys scripta. The sequence continues at coordinate 91,783,726 of NC_048298.1, forward strand.
GATTGTTGTAATAAACCAGAAATCCAATATCTCTGTTCAGTCCATCATTTTTAGTGTCTAGCAGAGTAATGAATTTAAGCTCCCAGGCTGCTCTTTTGAAAGTGTTTTGCAGGTTTCCTTTGAGGATGAGGACAAAACTGAGAATAATATTTAATATTTTATTTACCCTCTGTATACAGCCCCATAGTGCTTACCAGATAATAAAGTCACAGGCCCAATCCAGGGAGTTTACAATGTCAGTTAAAACTGTGTACTTGGGTATCTGATAGCACGTGAGATGTGTGTTCTTATGGAGGGACCCTGGAAACCAAATCAGAAACTGGTTAGATGAGTGAGACTGGAGCGGGGTGTGACTCAGACTGGGTGCGGTAGGGCATGTGCTTTGTTGGTGCTGCTCTATGCAGATCCCTCCCTTCGCCCTTACTAACCCAGCGGAGAAAAATGGGCTCCATCCATTACTCAGTAGCTTGGCAGGGATGGCCTAATTTGAGCTCCTTCCCCAGGGCAGCGGGAGAGAACAGCAGGATTTTGTGTATCAGGCACTCTGGCTAAACAATAGGAATATTATGGTGCGTTTGGCGCCAAAGGAGGGAGAGGAGAGTGGGTGGCTTGGCAATCCACACTATATTATGTACCCTCCTTGCACATCTCACAGGGCCTGAAAGGTTCTGCTGCTATAAGCAAACCAGTAACTCTCCTGAACTCCCACATTCTTACTGGGCTGCATCCAGCCAGCCAGTTATTAAACATTTCGCTGCCCTAGACAGCTACCAGCCCTGCCTCCACCATGCTTTGGGCCTGTTCTTCCAACTCTCTAGGCATTTGCTACCTAAGAATGGAATGTCCTGATTGAGCATGTTTTTGGTCTCAACCTAGTATTAATAAAACATACCACTGCAAGCCACAATTCCTTTAACAATCTGTTGGAGCCTGCTCTGTGTGCTGCCTCCAATGCTTTCCAGTGTGCTAGAAATATTTCATTGCCCATACTTCACAGATGGGGTGAACAAAAAACCAGGGGCAGAGTTTAATCATTGGTTGCTTTTCTGTAGTGCTTCTCACCCATAGATTTGAAAGCACTTCACAAAGGAGGATGAGTATTGTTATCCCATTTCACGGATGGGGAAATTGAGGCTCAGGGAGGTGATGTGACTTACCCAAGGTCACACTGCAGGTCAATGGCGGAGCAGGGAATGCAACCCAGATCTCCTGAGTCCGAGCAGGGTATCTTGGATACTCAGTGATGGGCACTGGAAAATCCTACAACAGAATAGGTGTAATCTTCCTACTTATGCGCGCTGTATAGGATACCCCCTACCTTTGGGGGGAATTTAAGCTATGGATCCTGCAATGAAATTTCAGAATCTGTTTGCAAAATGTACGGAGTCATGAACTGAGGTAGATGGAGTTTTAGGAGCTGCCAGGGCTCTCAGAAGCATTTTGTTCAGTGGTGTTTTTTGCTGGGACATGGGCTGGAGGAGACATGTCTCCAGATAGTGCATGAGGATTCCACCAAAGGAATGCCATGCAGACCTCAAGCTCAAATTAATGCAAACAGAGCCCATGCTGAAACTGTAAACACAGCTCCTGACCTTCAAAACATCAGTGTGAAGAGACAGACATCAGAAGACACTAGTTCCCCTGGGGGGGTTGGGAGAGTTTATTCTGTCTCTTGGCTGTCCTCCATTCAATACTGTCTGACCCCTCAGTATAGCTACACACCAGTCTCAGGAATGAGGAGCCATGAGCTTTTTGCCATTTTATCCAATCCACAGCACTCTATAGGAATCTGAGATGGGAATGACCATAAGAACGGCCATACTAGGTCAGACCAATGATCCATCTAGCCCAGTATCCTGTCTTCTGACAAGAGCCAATGACAGATGCTTCAGAGGGACTGAACAGGCAGTCATCAAATCCCTTGTGGCCCATTCCCAGCTTCTGGCAAACAGAGGCTAGAGACACTCAGAGCTTGGGGTTGCATATTGGATCACATCATCTCTGTCACCCCCGCCCAGCCCAGGATTAACTGCAGTATACTCTCCAGAGCTTTGTCCCATCTTGTTTTAAATTGCTGAAGTGGTGGAGCTTCCAGCTTTTCTGGCAATACTATTCCACAGTCTAATAGACCGCACTGTTGATAAATGCTTCCTGATGTTCTGTCCTGGCTCTTGTACACCCCTCATCACTGTGGTATCGGAACATCTTCCAGTAGTGCATTAAGCAGTGTGACTAACATCTCTCACTGTGGTTCTTCCTGTCTCTCGTCCGCTCCCTGAGAGGAAATGGTGTGAGGATATTTTAAATGTGTACGTACATCGTATTATATATTTAGATTGGTAAATGCGAGATCAAAGAAGGGGACTCTGCACTTGGAGCGGAAGGTGGTGACGTTTATGATAATTCTTAGTTCCTGTGGAAGTTTGGTCCGAATCTTGAATTAGCAGCTGAGAGAGCTCTGCGCAAACTGCACTCCTGCTGCAGGCAGTTTTGTTGTTGCTAAGGAGCGGAGCAATTGACTGCAGTCTTTGTCTCTGAGCTATAATAGCCTGGACTTTTTTTTGCAAATAGTAAATTAGCCAAAAAATGCATGGATTTGATACAAATTTGCAGAATTGTTTCAGCCAAAAATTCTTTTTGGGGACTAAAGTGTCATTTCACACAACAGCTGGAGTAGGTGGTGCTACTGCCTCCTTTAAAATCTCAGGGCTGTGGGTAGGATACTCATCTGGGTTGTGGAAGGTCCAGCATCAATTCCTCCCTCTGCCTGATGTGGAGACAGGATTTGAACTTAGCTCTCCCACTCTGCAGGAGTGTGCTATGGGCTATTCTGATGTGGGCCTTTCTCAATCTCTACTGTTGAAGCTCTTCCAGTGGGTATAAATAATAGAGCAAGATTTGAAGTTGGGCTTCCCATCTCCCAGAGGTGAGTGCCCAAACCACCAGGCTATAGAGGCAATCGCTCTGGCCTACTCTGTAATGAGTTATACGAAGTGGAACAGCTTCAACAGGTGAGAATGAAACCCAGTGGCTATACGCCTGCAACATGGGAGACCCAAGTGTCAAATCCATTCTCCATATCAGACAGGGGGGAAAATTGAACCCAAGTTTCCCACAACCCAGCTGAATGCCCTCACCCCTAAACGCTCTAAAGCTTCTCAAGGAGGTGGTGCCTGCACTACCTCCTCTTGGGTTTTGGATCTAGCCTTTTAAAAGCACCCTGCCCAAGATGTTCCAGATCAAACATTTCATTCATCCCAAAATGGCCTTTTTCAAGTCACCAGCATTTTTCAAATTCAGTTAGACCCAAACCAGCATTTTTTCAGAACTGCCACCAAACTGAAAAATCATGTATTCCCACAACTGTAATTGAATGCTTTGAAGATAAAGGCTAAGGCCTTGAACGGGACACTGTCTTCCATAGGTAGCCAGTGGAGGAAGCAGAGGACAGCTGTGATGTGCTCGCAGTAGACCATGTTGCTGAGATGAGTGGTCACATGGTGCTAATATTCATTCCCTACGTCTACCCTAGCTCAGTTTCATCCCATTTGACCATGCTAAAATTCCACTTTCCTCTTCAGGGTTTACACCTTTTAAATACTTGTATAGCTGCCAGGACCCAACTTGAGGAACGCAGAGAAAATTGTTGAGCAGGTATCTTGAAATGACATGGCATAGGGGAAGAGGAGGAGTCACCTTTTGCATCAAGAATATTTTTTGTATGACCATGCTGACTATTCAACACCACTGTAGCATGGCCATGAGGTTGGTGTTGTCTAGGCAGTGTATGCCCCACAGTAGTCGGTGGTGAATGTGGATGTGACACTCAATCAGAATTGGAAAAGTTTCTTCAGCTGGATTTTCTTCTTTGCCAGGCTCTATGCTTGAAGTAGGACCAGCTCCTTTACTGCCACAAGTCATCAATGGCAGCAACCTGTGCTGATGGCCCATTGAGCAGAACCACTTTGGCCAGGATTGCCCGAGGGGGCTTTCCCAATCAGACTCTGCCCCCTCAGATGAGGCTGGAGGTAGGGATTATAACAAAACCATCTCCCCTCCCTTGAGAACAGCATTAGTGACATTCCTAGTATGACTGCTGCTGAATGCCCTGCATTCCTCCAGTTTCAACCAGTGCCAGGCACCACATCTAGCTGAGCCCATCTTTCCACCCCAAGGACTGCAGCGCCTTTGGCTTCTTTCCACAAAGCCAGCCCCTTTCAGTTAACCTTTCACAGCCTCTACTATCGGGCACAGAGCCAGTCATACTGGCTGCAAATGTGTAACATATTATGTGCAGCATGAGGAAATCTTTTGACAGATGCAAGCTGTGGAACTGGCATGTTTGACTATCTGAGAACAATGCATATGACTGTAATTATTTAAGGTTTAAAATGGTGTATGTGCAATTAAAGTGTCTATAATCCTAACATACCAGTGACAGATTAAGAGTAGGCTGGGTCCCTTTAGCAGCACTCTTGCCTTACAGCAGTGGTTCCCAAACTTAACAAGCTGTGAACCCCTTTCACTAAAATATCAAGTCTCGTGAACCCCCTCCTAAAAATGAGTATTTCCAGGGATTTTCTCCTTTACCTGAGTATAAATTATAAAAGCAGAGATCTTGGAAATATAATTTTTTATGACAAGCTTATTACACACTTATTTATTATTACAGTATTTTTATTACACCATGAAAACAGCAACACTCTTCCAAGATCTCACTTTCATAGCTTGTATCACTCTGAATAAGCCTGTTATAAGACAAGGCTCCTATATGTTTCATCAAGGAGTATCAGATGTGAAACAGCATGAAGGTATTTAAGAGTTCCTCATACACAAGGATTCAGGTCTTGAGCAGTCCAGGCAAACAACACACATTACAACAAAGCTTAAACTTGTTCTTCATAATTTTAAAAACAATACTAGCTGCCTATTTAATTTTAAAAACAGCAAAAAATATCCACCTCCCTTTCCATTTCTTATAAGGAGTCTTGAAGTTTAAATCTCCTTAATGTGATAGATATGCTTGTTTTGATCTGCGTAGCTCGTGGAAGTCCAAGGGCTCCAGGCCCCATGCTATCTGGAGTCCCTAGGGACGGCTCTGTCTGCCATTAGGGAATTTTTTCCCTGAGAACCCCCTGTAACATTTTGCAAACCCCAGTTTGGGAACCACTGCCTTACAGGAAGCAGCTAATGCATTCATTTGCAACTCTAAGCAGAGGTACTGCCCTGCTAGGTGTCTCCCTGCAGAAGAGATGTTGAAACAAGTTTGCTGCTGTCTACTGCAGCTGGTTACTGGCCAGATGGAAGTTGAGATCCCATTACACTTTTTGGAAAAATAAGAGTAGCTCAGTAACTCCACTGTTCTACCTTAGCCCGTTTTGAGAAAGCTGTTAGTGTTGGATGCGGTGTACTAGCGATCATGGAAGGGGCACTGTTTGCTGCCATAATTACTCTGCTACTTGTAGCAGATTTACCCTGTCAAAACTGCCAGCCTCATGTACCTGTGTCTGGCTCTTCCCCATAGCCACTCGTGCAGTGGTGCACCCTCCCTGTGCTAGTCCATGAGATCTGTGCCATCTCCTCCTTGAATCCCTCAAGACCCAGTTGTAGTATGATACCTCAAGAAAGTGCCAACTAATAGCAGCTAGGAAGAGGACCAGAACAAATGCCTGATGCAATCTCTTCTCCCACCCATCCACTCTTGCTAAAGTGCCTGTCTTCTCAGCGTCTGACCTCCTTGGAGCAGAAAGTGCAGCTTGTATTTGGACAGTGCCTAGTACATAGTCAACATGCTTATAAGGCACAAAAATGAAGTCTAATTATTCCAGAACACTAATTAAACAGAAAATAGTGTGTGAAACAAGCAAAGCCTGACTGCAAAGACCCTCTCAGCAGAAAGGAATGGGTACTAACACTTGGTATATATGGCACATGCTTTCTGATCACTCAAGGGCCTTCCCCTTACATCAGTTGCTTCCTCTCAGACATTCAGAACTATTTAAAGTTCGTCTGCAAGGAGAAAAAAATTGGGACTGGACCTTTTTTGCTTCATTAGCTCATTCAAATAATGCCCAAGAGATTTCTGTTAAAAAAAAAAAAAAGTTGCTTTTCTACTAGTTTTTCACATCAGAAATTCAGGTCTTGTCTAGCCCGGGGGGATGTACTGGTGATTGGAGAACTAGAGAAATTGACACAGGTCAAAACATTGAGAAGAGATTTAATCAAAGTAAAATTTTCAAGTGATATGAGCAAAATCCCGCCCCACACCCTTGTGAATGTTTGGGAGAGAGGAAGTCTCACTCCTGGCCCTTCTGTTAAGGTCTGAGAGCTCACACTACACACTGTCTACAAGACCACCAGCTGAGTCTCCAGCAAAACCAGATCTGGTCAGAAGAGCAGACTTATCATTCCTGATATTTCTGAGGTAAAAATAAGCAGAATCCCCTTCCTTTAAAAACCCTCAACCAGCTGCCAGGCCTTTTTACCTCAAAGCAGCAAAAAAAGATCAACTTTTTAACAGAGTCACAGGCAGCTCAGTTTAAATTCGAGAGGGGAATAGATGAAAGAGAATGGATGACCAATTTGGTTTATAACCTCCCCCAGCCCCACACTGTGTGATTGCTAGCATTCTCCCTGCCGGTCAATCAACCCTACAGTCTTCTGGGTTCACAGGGTATGTCTTCACTACCCGCCGGATTGGCAGGTAGTAATCAATCTATCGGGGATTGATTTATCTTGTCTCATCTAGACGTGATAAATCGATCCCTGAATGCACTCCCCGTCGACTCCAGAACCAGAGCGAGAGGCGGTAGCGGAGTCGAGGGGGGAGCCGCAGCCGTCGATCCTGCGCTGTGAGGACCGGAGGTAAATCACGTAGCTGAAGTAGCGTATCTTAGATCGATCCCCCCAGTGCAGACCAGCCCACAGTGTCCATAGTTTTAGAAAGCAGGGAAGGGGTCTGTTCCCCATCCTTGTTACCCAGAGAGACTGAGAAAGAGAACACACTGGTAGCAACTGCCCCCAGAATGCAACCACCTTCTCCCAAAAAGAAGTTATTGTATCTGGTACTGAAAACACAGGGGAGATTTCAATTGTTTATTAGATGATCTCAGTCCTTTGTTTGGTGGTGTGATCTGAGCAACCTGCTTAGCAAAGAAAGAAACGTCAGCGCCACAGGAGATTCCAGAAATGCCACAATCCTTAACTCCCCTCTCCCACAGCAAACAGAATAATTTCCCCTCCCCCTCCACATTGCCGGTCAGCCTGAGCAGATGTTTCAGGGTCTCTGGCCCATCTTCTTCAGAGTTCGATTCAGCTGGAAGAAAAGAAGCAGCCTGTTACAGAGAGGGGAGTTTAAGAAAACACTCACTGCTGGGGCTCTCACAAGTGCACCTTCCCAAACACTCCCACACTCAACTGTGCAAACACCTTGAGGCAGTAGTAAGCGTAGTCCACAGTAAGGAGAAATAATAGTAAAAACCTCCCCACCCCACAACAGGGGAGATCTAGGACAAGAGGGTATAAGTGTTTTCATTAAATGATAGGGCAAGGAATGGGGTTGACCTGCTTCCATCACAAGCAGTTCACATTCTCTCTGCAGTGAGCACTTGAATACAACTGGTCCTGCAGTGGCCCCTGCTGGAAGAATGGGGCCGAGACAGTGTGTTCCTCCTTGCTGAGCATTCAGCAGCAAGAAAGGGCGGGGCTGCTGGAGCAGTGTCCCAAGGCCTTCAGAAGGGTCCCTCCTGCCCTACATAGGATGGTGGCCATAATGGATTCCCACTGGTGTTACTAATGGAAATCTGTTAGACTCATCTAAGGAAAACTGAGCCCCCACAAGGTGGCAGCAAAACATATCAGAATGATTTGGGAGGAGAACACATCACAGGTGGATACCCCAGGGAATAGCTTAAAGTTGTGTCTTCCCTGCTGGCACCACTAAATGAGTTAACCTAATCCCTCCCCCCCTCCCATTTTGCAACCAGGACAGTGGTCATGCTGGGCCGCAACAGAGAAGCACATCCTTCCACCAAAGGGGGATTCCTGCAATCCTTCCCGATGGCTTTGGTGAGTCACTGAATAGAAACATTCCAGCTGTTTGGTCTGGCCTCACAGAAGCACCCCTACCCACACAGACATCTCTCCCACTAGTCCTAGACCTTCCCCTGACTCCCCATCAGGGATTATTCAGAGTCCCCTGCCCTAGTTACACCCAGAGCTCACCTCTTCAAATTTGTGGATCTGGCGGATGAAGAAGTCCCCATAGCGCCGAGCAACCTTTGTGTCTGCAATATGGATCATGTCCTGCCAAGAGAACATGGAGCAATCAGGAAAGGAGCAGAGTTAATTCTGGGGTATACAGTAGCATTACTGGGGGAAAGGACCCACTGAGGCCTGAGATCAGTGTCAGAGACACCCCTCAGCTGCACTAGTCAACAGAAAGAGCCCAAAATTAAGCCATAACACTCTAATTTAAATTTTCCCTTTGGGGTAGGCTCTTGTTTACTCTTACAAATGGTGGAATCCAAGTCCACAATGTTTTAACTTCCTGTGGCCATATCTCCATTCAGCCCTGATAACCAATTTGATGGTGGAGGCTCCCTATCTCAGCTCTCGGGCCTTTCAGGGTAGCTTTCCCCTGCAAGGTCTGGTTCACTCTCTGCCTCCCTCTAGCAGCAGCAAAAGAGCAGGGCTCCTGCTACTGCTTGGGAGTCAGTGGCAGTTCCACTTGGTTTGGGTGGGTGGGTGGGGCAGGCAAAGCAAGAACCAGGCCTTGCAGGAAGAGGGTTACCTCAAGGTTCAAGAGGCTAGAAGCGACAATCCTTTCTATCCACCACGCTCCCTGACAAGATTCAGGTGGGGGGGGGGAGAGACCTTCTTTGAAGAGCCAAGTGGCAATGTACCTGGAGGCCCTCGCTTAGCAGGAAGAACTCTTTTCTCCTCCCTGTGCGCACTTGCTGGCCTTGAGCTTCAGGGACAGGCTGGAGTCTGATCATTCTTTGGGTCTGGATTTCCAGCAGAGCAAGCGCTAGCTAAGAGCTGAGGGTGGGCAGAGCTAAAGGTTTTAGCACTTAGTGACGCAGCAGCGTGGCCAAGCAAGACTCCCACCTGGTGGGGAAACGAGATGGGCAGGGGGAGGCGCTGAAAGCTGGCAAAGCTAGGCACTGCATTTAAATTGAAGTCTTGAGCTATTATTTAAACATATCCTGCCCAGGATCAGTGACATGGAGAGGGCTCCCCGAGTCTGGGGCAGGAGTATTTGGGGCCTGTTTACTCGGACCAATAGGTCTGATGTGTTTCTAGTAGCACAGGCCTAAAGGTTGGCAAAGAGCCTGCCCAGACACATGGCTCCTGCCTCTACCACTTCTCCATTAAGGACGCGGTTGAACAGCAAGATTCTGGCATCACAGCAGCCCTCTGAACCACGTCCGGGGATGGGCTCCCCATTAAGAGTATGAAATGAGGAGAGAAGGCATATACACCAGAGATTGGAATGAACATCTGATCATGGTTTTTCATGCCTGGGGCAGAGGGAAAGAGAAACTGACCTTGTCAATGTAGAAGTCAACCTCAGAGGCTGACTGGAACTCCCCATCCAGGGCTGAGATGCCGCTGGTCCAGACCAGGTTCTTCATCTTATGTTTGAAGACTAGCAGCTGGATGCGAAACTCCTGCTCCGTGAGGTCCAAGAAGCCAGCCAGCTTGGCCACAGGCATGGTTGTGTAAAGCTTCAGGAAGCTGCGGATGGTGGACAGCTGGGCCTGCTGCTGCACCTCATCGGCGAATACCTTCAGCTGCTGCAGGAAGGGCTCCTTGTGGTAGTTGGGATGCACATTGTCATAGTTGGGGACCACGGGAGAGAGGAATTTGGGGCAGGCATAGCTGAAGAGCTCCTCATACACCTGTGGGTCACCCTTCTGCATGCGCAGCATCTTGTCCCCATACTTCTCCCTCAGCTGCAAGTGGATGCTCTCGTCTATTCGCATGGGGTACATGGTGAGAGCAATGGCCAGAAGGGCATGCATCTGCTCGTTCTGCTTGTTAATCTGAGACAGAGAAGACAGTCATTAGCAGCCATCCCTCCAGTGTTATTTTACAGTGCCCAGGAGAGACTTGGTCCCACACAATACAGAGACATGCCCTTTCCCCAAAGCATTTATAACCTAGGACACCACGTGATAAGCGTGGAGTAACAATAGGAGGGGAAGGCATGAGGTAAGACATGAGTTACAGAAATGCTGCTAATGCTCGCCTGGTTAATCAGTTTAGACACACGCCTCTATTGGTAGTACAAAGATCTCCCTTTCAATACCTACCATTCACTCAGTTGTTGTATGCACTGTGGAAAAGCAGAGTCTAAAGCAGTGGTTTTCAAACTTTTCTGGTGACCCAGTTGAAGAAAATTGTTGATGCCCGCGATCCAATGGAGCTGCGGATGAGGGGTTCAGGATGTGGGAGTGGGTTCTGGGCTGGGGTGCAGGAGGGGGTCAGGCCTCTGGGCTGGGGGTGCAGCCTCTGGGGTGGGGCTGGGGATGAGGGGTTTGGAGTGCAGGAGGGGGCTCAGGGCTGGGGCAGGGGGTTGAGGCGCGGGAGAGGTGCAGGGCTCAGGGTGCAGGCTCTGGGGTGGGGCCAGGGATGAGGGATTTGGGGTGCAGGAAGGGGGTCTGGGTTTTGGGGGGCTCGAGGCTGAGGCAGGGGATTGGGGCACAGGGTTACCTCAGGTGGCTCCCGGTCAGCGGTGAAGGGCGGGATGCTAAGGCAGGCTTCCTGCCTGTCCTGGCACTGCAGACCACACTGCGCCCCGGAAGTGGCCAGCAGCAGGTCCGGCTCCTAGCCGGAGGAGCACAAGCAGCTCTGCATGGCTCTCATCCTCAGGCACCGCCTGCCCCCCAGCTCCCAATGGGAGTGCAGAGCTGATGCTCAGGGCGGGGGCAGCACACAGAGCCCCATGGCCCCCCTGCCTAGGAGACGGACCTGCTGCTGGCCACTTCCAGAGCGCAGCGCGGTGTCAGAACAGGTAGGGACTAGCCTGCCTTAGCCGGGCAGCACCGCTGACGGGATTTAACAGCCTGGTCGGCAGTGCTGACCGGAGTCGCCGCAACCTAGTGTCTTACATTCCGCAACCCAGTACTGGGTCATGACCTGCAGTTTGAAAACCACTGGTCTAAAGGAGGGGGCTTGAAGAAGGAGTTGGTATTGGCTTGTCACACCAGAATTGAGGTGTACCAGGAGAAAGGGGTTATGGAAGAAGCAGACAACTGAGACAGCAAGCCTGGCACCAGTGGCAAAACAGAGGGTGCAGGAATGATGCGATAAAAGACAAGGTCAGATATGGAAACCTAGGCAGAGTTATACAGGGTCTTGAAGGGGAGAACATATTTAAAAACTGATGGTGGGTGGAACAGAGAGCCGGGGGACAAGTTTAGATCAATATGCAAGGAAGACAATTTTAGCAGTCATTTTGAATGCGTGTGGTGGGGGAGGTGTGTGTCATGGAGGCCAACAAGGAGGTGATCACAGCAGCTGAAAGGTGAGTCAGGCTGTGGACAGCACTGTTAGCTGTTTGGCTAGAAAGGAAGAACCAAATCTTTGAAGTGTCGTGGAGTCAGAAACAGTGGGATCTGGACATGTGAGGAGCGAGAGGGAGGAGTCAAATGATCCATCAGGATACAGAACCTGGTGTTGTCAACAGTAAAAGAACAGGAGAGTAGAAATTAAGACATAAGAACGGCCATACTGGGTCAGACCAAAGGTCCCTCCAGCCCAGTATTCTGTCTGCCAACAGTGGCCAATGCCAGGTGCCCCAGAGGGAGTGAACCTAACAGGTAATGATCAAGTGATCTCTCTCCATCTATCCATCCATCCATTTCCACCCTCTGACAGACAGAGGCTAGGGACACCATTCCTTACCCATCCTGGCTAATAGCCATTAATGGACTTAACCTCCATGAATGTATCCAGTTCTCTTTTAAACGCTATTATAGTCCTAGCCTTCACAACCTCCTTAGGCAAGGAGTTCCACAGGTTGACTGTGCGCTGTGTGAAGAAGAACTTCCTTTTATTTGTTTTAAACCTGCTGCCCATTAATTTCATTTGGTGGCCCCTAGTTCTTGTATTATGGGAATAAGTAAATAACTTTTCCTTATCTACTTTCTCCACATCACTCATGATTTTATATACCTCTACCATACCCCCCCCCTTAGTCTCCTCTTTTCCAAGCTGAAAAGTCCTAGCCTCTTTAATCTCTCCTCATATGGGACCCATTCCAAACCCTTAATCATTTTAGTTGCCCTTCTCTGAACCTTTTCTAGTGCCAGTATATCTTTTTTGAAATGAGGAGACCACATCTGTACCCAGCATTCAAGATGTGGGCGTACCATCGATTTATATAAGGGCAATAATATATTCTCTGTCTTATTCTCTATCCCCTTTTTAATGATTCCTAACATCCGGTTTGCTTTTTTGACCGCCTCTGCACACTGCGTGGACATCTTCAGAGAACTATCCACGATGACTCTAAGATCTTTTTCCTGATTAGTTGTAGCTAAATTAACCCCCATCATATTGTATGTATAGTTGGGGTTATTTTTTCCAATGTGCATTACTTTACATTTATCCACATTAAATTTCATTTGTCATTTTGTTGCCCAATCACTTAGTTTTGTGAGATCTTTTTAACGTTCTTCACAGTCTCTTTGGTCTTAATTATCTTGAGCAATTTAGTATCATCTGCAAACTTTGCCACCTCACTTTTTACCTCTTTCTCCAGATCATTTATGAATAAGTTGAATAGGATTAGTCCTAGGACTGACCCTTGGGGAACATCACTAGTTACCCCTCTCCATTCTGAGAATTTACCCTTTGTTCTCTGTCTTTTAACCAGTTCTCAATCCATGAAAGGATCTTCCCTTTAATCCTATGACAACTTAATTTACATAAGAGCCTTTGGTGAGGCTCTAATTTGCCCGGTACCGACGTTAGACTTACCGGCCTGTAATTGCCGGGATCATCTCTAGAGCCCTTTTTAAATATTGGCGTTACATTAGCTATCTTCCAGTCATTGGGTACAGAAGCTGATTTAAAGGACAGGTTACAAACCATAGTTAATAGTTCCGCAACTTCACATTTGAGTTATTTCAGAACTCTTGGTTGAATGCCATATGGTCCCGGTGACTTGTTACTGTTAAGTTTATCAATTGAATTCCAAAACCTCCTCTAGTGACACTTCAATCTGTGACAGTTCCTCAGATTTGTCATCTACAAAAGCCGGCTCAGGTTTGGGAATCTCCCTAACATCCTCAGCCATGAAGACTGAAGCAAAGAATCCATTTAATTTCTCTGCAATGACTTTATCGTCTTTAAGCGCCCCTTTTGTATCTCGATCATCTAGGGGCCTCACTGGTTGTTTAACAGGCTTCCTGCTTCTGATGTACTTAAACATTTTGTTATTACCTTTTGAGGGTTTGGCTAGGCATTCTTCAAACTCCTCTTTGGCTTTTCTTATTACATTTTTACACTTAATTTGGCAGTGTTAATGCTCCTTTCACTGTACCTCACTAGGATTTGACTTCCACTTTTTAAAAGATGCCTTTTTATCTCTCACTGCTTCTTTTACATGGTTGTTAAGCCACGGTGGCTCTTTTTTAGTTCTTTTGCTGTGTTTCTTAATTTGGAGTATACATTTAAAGTGGGCCTCTATTATGGTGTCTTTAAAAAGCGTCCACGCAGCTTGCAGGGATTTCACTCTAGTCACTACCTTTTAATTTCAGTTTAACTAACCCCCTCATTTTTGCATAATTCCCCTTTTTGAAATTAAATGCCAAAGTGTTGGGCTATTGAGATGTTCTTCCCACCACAGGGATGTTAAATGTTATTATATTATGGTCACTATTTCCAAGCGGTCCTGTTATAGTTACCTCTTGGACCAGCTCCTGCGCTCCACTCAGGACTACATCGAGAGTTGCCTCTCCCCTTGTGGGCTCCCGTACCAGCTGCTCCAAAAAGCAGTCATTTAAAGTATCGAGAAATTTTGTCTCTGCATTTCGTCCTGAGGTGACATGTTCCCAGTCAATATGGGGATAATTGAAATCCCCCACTATTACTGAGTTCTTAATTTTGATAGCCTCTCTAATTTCCCTTAGTATTTCATCATCACTATCACCGTCCTAGTCAGGTGGTCGATAATAGATCCCTAATGTTATATTTTTATTAGAGCATGAAATTACTATCCATAGGGATTCTATGGAACATGTGGATTCACATAAGATTTTTACTTCATTTGATTCTACATTTTCTTTCACATACCGTGCCACTCCCTCCGCCCCCCGCACGACCTGTTCTGTCCTTCTGATATATTTTGTACCCCGGAATGATCGTGTCCCATTGATTGTCCTCAGTCCACCAGGTTTCTGTGATGCCTATTATATCAATATCCTCCTTTATCACGAGGCACTCTAGTTCACCCATCTTATTATTTAGACTTCTAGCATTTGTGTACAAGCACTTTAAAAATGTGTCACTATTTATTTGTCTGCCCTTTTCTGATGTGTCTGATTCTTTGTGTGAATATTTTTCTTCTGATTTGGCCCTTACATTATCCTCTTCCATCCTCTGCTCCTGACTATAACCTAGAGATTCTCTATCATTAGACTCTCCTCTAAGTAAAGTCTCTGTCCGATCCACATGCTCCTCTGCAGCAGTCGGCGTTCCCCCATCTCCAAGTTTAAAAACTGCTCTGCAACCTTTTTAATGTTAAGTGCCGGCAGTCTGGTTCCACTTTGATTTAGGTGGAGCCCATCTCTCCTGTATAGTCTCTCCCCATCCCAAAAGTTTCCCCAGTTCCTAATGAATCTAAACCCCTCCTCTCTACACCATCGTCTCATCCACGCATTGAGATTCTGAAGCTCTGCCTGCCTACCTGGCCCTGCGCGTGGAACTGGGAGCATTTCTGAGAATGCCACCATAGAGGTCCTGGATTTCAGTCTCTTTCCTAGCAGCCTAAATTTGGCCTCCAGGACGGCTCTCCTACCCATCCCTATGTCATTGGTACCTACATGTACCACGACCACCGGCTCCTCCCCAGCACTACACATAAGTCTATCCAGATGCCTCGAGAGATCCGCAACCTTCGTACCAAGCAGGCAAGTCACCATACAGTTCTCCCGGTCATTACAAACCCAGCTATTTATGTTTCTGATGATCAAATCTCCCATTACTAACACCTGCTTTTTCCTAGTGATTGGATTCCCTCCCCCGGAGAGGTAACCTCAGTGCGAGAGGATACCCTAACACCATCTGGAAGGAGGGTCCCAACTATGGGAAGGTTTCCCTCTGCTCCCGTTGACTGCTCTGCTTCCCTGGGCCTTTCATCCTCCTCAACAGCGCAGGGGCTGTCTGACCAGAGGTGGGACAATTCTACAGTGTCCCGGAAAGCCTCATCAACATACCTCTCTGCCTCCCTTAGCTCCTCCAGTTCCACCACCCTGGCCTCCAAAGCCTGTACGCGGTCTTTGAGGGCCAGGAGCTCCTTGCACCAAAAGTGAGGTGCTTGGTTCTAACAGTCAGTGAGACATCCAAGAACTGAGACAGGCTGAAATGCAAGATTGGATGGAAAGAGACAGGTCATGGAATGGAGAGACAGACTGATGAACTGTCAGCAAGAAGATGGCACTGAAAATATGTAAGTGAATAAGGCTGCCCAGAAATAGGACGTAGAGGGAGAAGGAGGGGCCATGGATCTAACTCTGTGGGACTGGTAAGGACAACGACTCACCCAAGGAGCTGCTGAGAGAATATTACCACACAAGGCAAGGGAGGACAGAAGGTTAAGGAGGAAGTTATCAACAGCAGCAGAGAGGTCAAAGATGGTATGAGAAGGATAGTGCACTGGCCTCGCTCCCCTTACCATTTCATACTTATAGGTAGTCCTCTGAAACATGCTCTTTGTCCTCTGGATGTAAAGAAGGATGTTGGCAAAAACACGGATGGCATCCTGGTAACGCCGCATCATAAGGTAAGCAAAGCCCACGTAGTAATAGGTGGTGACCTGGCACTCCGGCACCCGGGAATACATGCTCTAGGGAGGAAGAGAGACACAAACATGCAAAGTTAGAAAAGACATCTTCCCCCAACAACCTTTAGCACCTCTTTCCTTCAGGTATCAGAGGGGTAGCCGTGTTAGTCTGAATCTGTAAAAAGCAACAGAGGGTCCTGTGGCACCTTAGTCTCTAAGGTGCCACAGGACCCTCTGTTGCTCTTTCCTTCAGGGAGCCCATCTCTATCAGTCTCCAAACCAGTCCTACCATAGAGAAAGGAGAGGGTTGACCTGATGCCCTCTGTGTTTCCTGTACAGGGAAGTGGGAAAGCTATCATAGAAGACAGACTGGATGATCTAACAGATCATTTCCATCTCCCTGGCAATGGAGGATTGTTGCCAGCACTATGTTCATCTCTTCTTGTCCAGGCTAGTGTTTAAAAGTTCTCTCCTTCCCTGGACAGATTATTTACAGGCTAACAGACACCACTGTTGGGGATTTCCCCCCTCAATATTCTCACCCCCCCCACACACACACAAAATTTCTCTTCATTTCATCCCACACATGCTAGTTTTATCTGGGTGTCACACTAAACACATCCCATGCCTTCCCACCGGTAATAGGCCCCGGGCTCAGTAGATAGAATTCCATACATTGCAGGGTGTTTGCAAGTCTCTCCACAGCAAGCTGTTTAAGTAGCCCATTCCACACCCCACAGTACAAGCACACAGATGGATAACATGCAGAGCTCCAGACCAGTCCAGTGACCACCCTGATGGTGTAGCTGGATTGCAATAATCATAACTATCACAGGGGGTGCATGATCCTAGAAAAAGCATTAGATATGTGGGGTAGAATGGTTGGTACCAGCAGGGCTGGGGCTAAGGGAAACAGCAGCTAACCAAGATGGGAACAGGGTGCCATACTATTAAGGGACACTATCCAGCCCAACTAACTAGCACTGCAACATCACTTTAGCGTATGATGCTTCAATCAACATTCCCCTCAGCATGCAATCGTACCCTAGACCCCAGAAAGCAAACAAGCAAGAACACATATATATGCTAGAACAGCCACAACAGCCATCAGGGGACAGCTATGTGTGTGTAGGATTTGCATTAAGTGTTGCATTACGCTGTGATTACAGCCCCACGTGAGGGTGGAAGTAGACACCCCCACCTGACATTCAAAGCAGGAATGAATAGCTCCGTAGTTGGGCAGTTCATTGTGATGATCAGGGCCCCCACACCTTTAGATAGCATTTGCTGCCCTTTCAAATAAAGGCACTTTAGACACAGAAGGGAGCATTTAAGAGCTGTGGCTTATTACCTTCTTGTTGAGCTCAATATTCTCCAGAACCTTGATGGCTTGGTAATAATCCCCCAGCAGTGAATGGAGGCGCAGCAGCCCCACAAGACTGAAGTAGCCCAACATCTTATAGAGGGAGTGACGACCATACTCTCCAGCCACGCTCTCGGGATCACCTGGAAAGAGAGAAAGTGTCACACTTTCTACAGGGGGAATGGGCTCTCTCCCCACAGCTCAACTACCTTGGTGCAAGGAGCTCCTGGCCCTCAGAGACCGCGTATAGGCTTTGGAGGCCAGGTGGTGGAACTGGAAGAGCTAAGGGAGGCAGAGAGGTATGTTGACATCAGTGGGGTAGGTAAGTCAGGAGATGCAACCTTCAGCACTCCTCCCACCCTGTTTCCCAATCAACCTCAAATAATTATCCCTTTCCATGGTAACACTTGCCAGAATTAAAGGTTTAGTTCAACTGCCAATGAAACCAACAGGAAGTCAAAGGGCATTAAACAAGGATTTGTCCCAATCTTTAAAACGTTGCAGTCTCATCCACGCAGCAAACAGCAACACTCTAATGGTACATTTGCATTCTCTGGGGGGCACAGACAGCTGAACTTGAAAAGCCCAGACAGCTGCTACTCATTGCCTGCTTTTACCTATTTTTAGAGTGAGTTTGGTGCAGGTGAGAAGTGCAAGACCGACAGCATTGGAGTTTGAAGCCTTCTCTCCTCAGCACAGACAGCTGCAGTGTAAGCATACACCAACCTACCACGTGCATTTGGATGAGAAGGGACTTATATCTCAGGACCACTCAATCCTGGGCCTCCAAGCTGAGGCTGCCAACAAGGGGGACAATTACTGTCACTTGTGATGGGCTTTTGGTAAATACGATTGAGACACCTCAGCTCATTTCACAGAACAGTCCCCAGTCACTTCCACCCCAGACTAGAACCAGTAACTTCAAGGAGAAAGACTTTGCATCCCATTCTTAATCTCCCTTTCCCTTTGATCACTCCTCTTGGCCAGGACAGCATACTTGGGAACCCTGACCCCTCACCTCCACTGGTGTAGACCTCTAGCTGTCTGTTGATGTTGGACTTGTCCACCAGGGAGTGCAGCACATTGAGGACACTGTGGACATTCCAGATCTTGGGGTTTGACCGAAGGAAATCAATTTCTTCTTCAGACTTCTTGGCTGTTTTGCAGCGGTACTGGCTGAACGACTGGAACTATGGGACGAGGAAAGGACAAGCAGATAAGGAGCTAGCACGGAAACGCTCATCTAAACACCAGCCCTATGGTTCTATCATATGACTGAAGTACAGGAAGCCACAGGTCCCAACAGCAGCTTAATCTGAGTTATTACTTGGCAGCTCAAGAGGACAAGTTATACAAACACAATGCACCTAGGGCAAGACTAATGTGAAGCAGATACTCAGCATAAGGGAGAACCTAGAAAGCAGCATCACTAAGGACCCAAGGGATAGGTGAAGGACAGACAATTAGACATGACTGAAGTGGCAGCGAGAATGTGGCTCACATACACACATAGAGGGATCGGTATCACACAACAAGAAGGTGACAGTCCATCTCCATATGCAGTTGACAAGATAACACCTGGAATAGTGTGATCAGTGCCAGACATCTTCACACCAAGACATCAAACAGAAGGGAATTCAGAGAGACAAAAATAATTTAAGGTCTGGGAGGGTGGACTGATGGAAGGGGAAAATAAGGGATAGTTCAGCTGGTATCAGGAAATGTCTCCTGACAGCAAGATCTCAGAATGTGGACTAGTTATACTGCTCTGCATGTTTGGACTTGGAGATTATTCCAAATAGAAGCCGTACAAGCACCATCAACTGAGAAATTTAAAGGTGGAAAAAATACAATATATAGGAAACAATCCTGCCCTGGTCAGTTAGGGTGGACAAACAGTCTAATAAGTTCCGTAACTCTAGATGATTTTAGCCAGGCAGCTTCCCATCATTTAGATGTGGGAGAGTTGGGGTCAGGGAAGATACACTTTACAGAAATAGGCCAGGATGCAGGAACTTGAAATGGAAATATGGGTAAAATGCCAGAGTTTCCCAAATATCCCCCAATAACGTGAAGGAATTGTTATAATTTGAAAAAAGGTCTTTGCTTCCTATGGACCTCAAATCTGAGTACCTCCTTGGATACTCGGCATGTGGGGAGATCTCAGCTACAGGAATGACGTGAGATGGAAGGGGGAATGATGGAGAACTGAACAGCCTTAAGCACCTATGCTACGAGGAAGCCCAGCAACAGGCCATGTACCTGGTAGATGAATTCATCAATGATATCCCACAGCCACTGGTTGGGCAGTTCCAGAGGAGCAGGGCCATCAGCATCTGTAGGAGAAACACACAGGTAATCACCCACAATCAAGGGGTAGGATGACAGTGACATGCAGCTGTAGGGGGAAATTTGGGCATCACTGTAACTTTCCCCTTCAAGGGTGGAGACAGAGCAGAACTCGCCCATTGAGCGAGGTCCCCAGCAGAGAGATGATGCAATAGCTCTGGCCGCCCCCACTGCCTCCTCATTTGAGGAAAACACAGCAAGGGCTTCATGACTTAAAAGCCTAGCTTTTTGAGTTTGATTACTAAATACTTTACAGCGGTATTTCTCAACTGGTGGGTTCTGACCCCCTCAAGGGAGACGGGGAACAAAAGACAATCTGAGCGTTGTGAGGCACTGAAAGCTTAATACAATCTAAATGCAAAGAAAATCTCACACCCCCACTTCCTCCCACCTGACTATTCCCCTTCAAAATCAAGTATTCTCTATCAGACTCTCTAACTACAAATGGATAAATAGGCATAGCATTGTTATTGATGCATTTACTATAGAGTAATAAGTGCAAGGGGATGACAAAAATGCGTGACTTTGAATAATGGGTCTCCAACCTGAAAAGGTACAGAAACACTGCTCTCTCTTTCTCTCCATTTGCTCACAGCTTCACTCACTCCCCCTCTTCCCCCCGTGCAAAAGGAGAAGACACCTCCAATAACTCACCTACCATTTGCAGACCTAAAGAAGGCTAATTCTCTTTTTTTTGCTCAGAGCAGTTCAGATTAGTGGAGGGATTTGGAATGTGTGTGTTTTCAGATGGATGAATGTGACGTGCTATCAATTCAACAATTTCTTTCCTTGGGTAAGACCATGGGATTCTTTCCTCTATAATCCATAAACAAGCATGCTTCTGTTCTTCCTCCCTCCCCCCAAAAATTCACACACCAGTAAGTGGATCATAGTAACTCACTCAGAATGTAGTTGAAGAGATTGCAGTAGTTGTAATAAGACTCAAATCTCTGCTCCAGAGAGGGGCCACCCTGTAATGAAAAGGGGAGAGAGTGGGGAAGTCAATACCGTCTACTTAGCTTCACTAACTGCCTAAGGCCCCCCCAAGTGTGGCAGGAATGGGTTCAGGGCTATCATCATGCCTTTTGTGCAGCCACAATCTAGAGTAGCTGAGACATTCTTCCACTGACAGTAGAGCTGCCAAATGTCTTTATACTCAACCAGGCCAATCATCATCATACACCCCACCACCACGACCATGAGTCTTGACTGTTCATGTGCAATGAACTCCTTTCAGAGGTCCTGCTGCTTTCCCAAACTAAACATCTCACGAATGGAACTTCTCCCCTTTCCTCCTATCACCACCCAGACTCAAAATCTTCAGATTATCTTAAAGAACTCTCTGTCCTCCTCCCCTCACAGGCAGGGTCTTGACAAATCCTGTCGAACTACCATGAAGAGGAAGAATTAAGTGTTTCATTATTTTATTGACCACTCTGTAAAATGAGCAAGCGTGTCAGGGAAGCACCCCCATCCCTCAGTATTTCATTTTTAAGAACTCCACAGCACAGAATCACCGTGCTATACCTCTCCCGCCCCCTGCCCTATCTATTCCTACTAGTAAATCCCTGGATCATGTCTCACGCTAATGAAACATCTTTTTTCTAATCTCCCTGCTTCTCCCCTCTCTAAGTCTATTCAAACAGTGCAGCTAGATCTTCTTCCTCTTCCACCCGCTCTGAACCATTACCTGACCATCTTCCTATTCTGGCATTCATTTCAAGTCTCACATCCTCCCTTTCAAGTCTCTAATTAGCTTCATTCCTCCCTGCGTCTCAGCTCTCTCCTTCTTCCTGTTCCCACCTCTTGAACCATTTACTCTGCCCAATCTTCCTTCTCCACTAGGGATTCAGAACCCTCTTTCAAACTCCTCCACTCTGTACTGGTAGGCTGCATTTTCTTGCACATCAGTTTCATTTTCACTCTAGCACTCCACCACCAGTCTCCATTCCACTGCTTCTTACACCCACCCATCTGACAGTTGTAAAAGTTAAATAAAAAGCCACAAAACAAGCTACACTTCTCCTGGAATTACAGCTCTGTCAAGGAGAGAATCCAATTGTTTTCTGTTGTCTCTTCTTTCCTTAATTCACCCACCACAATAATCAGGTGTCATTTGTAGTTATTTATTTGTATGTCCATAGCACCTAGAAGCCCCAGTCATGGCCAGGGCCTCACTGTGCTAGGTGCCGCACAAACACAGAACAAAAAGACTGCCACTGCCCCAAGGAGGTGTTACCTAATTTAGATCATAGACTTCTCAAAGACCTTGTCTTCTTACATGAACGAATTATTATGAACTTTGTGCTAGTAATCACTAGCAAGAAGTAGAAAGCAACGAAGAGTCCTGTGGCACCTTAAAGACTAACAGATGTATTGGAGCATAAGCTTTCATGGGTGAATACCCACTTCATCAGACGCATGTTGTATTCACCCACGAAAGCTTATGCTCCAATACATCTGTTACTCTTTAAGGTGCCACAGGACTCTTTGTTGCTTTTTACAGATCCAGACTAACACGGCTACCCCTCTGATACTTAGCAAGAAGTAGAGCCAGATTACAAGCCTCGGCAGGGGATGGAAGATCAAGTCTTAAAATGTCAGAACTCAAATGAGGCATTACCAACCATAAGCTTGCACAAGTTTCTCAAGATCCGATCAGGACCTCATGACAGCATATCAGAAGTGTGAACAGATTTGTTCTGCAGGAGTTATTTGAATCACAGACAGTGTGGTCCAGAGGGAGGAAAGGGCAAGTTTTACAGAACAGCCATCGGAAAGCCTGCACGTAATTAGCAGGACCACATAGGCAAATACTCACACTGACTTTGGCGTAGATGTGCCTGTAGTAGAGCTCCTTGTACAGAATCAGGAAGACCGCATCTGGAAGAGATGGCAGAACTGGACATTAGCAAGACATTTGGCCAAGTGGTCAACATAGCCAGATTTTTCAGGTACACTGGGGTCTTCCCCCTGTTACAATAAGAGAAAGAGGAGCAAGAGGGTCCCGCTATGGGGCCTGAGTAGGGAAAATATTTAAGAACTTGTGTTTCCCAACCTTGGGGACATTGGACAGAGGAAAGGAGCAGAGAGCATAGGGAGAGTGGCAATGGGAGTGAATCCAAAGTCATGCAAATGACAGATATGCTGTTGTGGATAAAACAGTGGGCAATTCTTTGAAGCCCACTTTCCCACCCTTCTTCTTTGGCAGTTCCTGAAACAGTAGGCCACAGGAACAGCGTTCAGTGGTTACAGGCTTGGGAAGCTCTCACCATAGAATTCAGCTCCAAAGCATATGTCTCAGCCCTACCAAACACCAGCAATAGCCAACCCTCAACTTGAGGAGCATGAAATCTGGTGTGCTGGGAGGGAAGGAGACAAAACTAAATAAACAGAAAGCAAAGAACAAAATAAGGGGGGGGGAGGGAGAGAGAGAAGAGACAGAAGGAGAGAGAAAACAGACAGAAGCAGCGAAGACAGCATCTGTGCCAGGGAATAATATGAAGATGTATTGGGGGTCCAGCTGCCAAATCAGCAGGGGAGGCTCCAACAGAAAGGAGCGAGATTGCAAATCACTGCTTTCTTTGCATAGGAGATACTCTCCGCTCCCTTGACATTTTACCACATTTATAGCACTT
This sequence comes from Trachemys scripta elegans, assembly GCF_013100865.1. Classification (NCBI taxonomy): domain Eukaryota; kingdom Metazoa; phylum Chordata; order Testudines; family Emydidae; genus Trachemys; species Trachemys scripta. Next base: position 91,807,088 of record NC_048298.1, read on the forward strand.
CCACTTCTCATTATGATGCTTAGAAAGCCTGCTTCTGAACTGAGTGGATTCTCAGCCACACAGAGTGGGGAAGAAGAAAAACAGAAAAAGTGCTGGAGAAAATCCAGTGTCTGCCTCGACCAGAAGGATTAGATTGCACTCCTCCCATGCAATTCTTGCTCAGATAGCCAGAAGGACTACTCCTAGGGGAGAAAGTTTGATATCCAGATCTCATTCAGTTCTTGGCCTGTCTGCTCTCAGAGCGCCAAAGGGGTCAGTTATGGCTAATGGGTGGATGTGTAACAGGAAGGCACAGGACAGAGACATCAGCTGGGTCTCTTTCCAAAGTAAAGCAGTTTGCTTCTCTCTTTCCTCCAATAAACAAAATACCTACCGTTTCCAACCTGTGGTGCAATGGCCTCTGCCTCTGGCCATGGGGTGTTCTTAAAGAACCTTTCAGTCAGTTTGGTCCAGCTGTGAAAAAACACATGCAGAGGGGATTACAAATTAAACTATTCATTCATCAGTGAAAGAAGGATCGAGTTAAAGATTTCCAATCCTGAAGACATGCTTTGTTAGATCAAAACTATTTCCACACACAGATTTATAAATGAGTCTAGTATACATGAAAGGGACCAGTTCAACAGATCTGGAAACTGAAGTCCTCTTTTACCCTTAACACAGAGAAGTAATGCAAGCTTGTCTCACACACCACCTGTGCCAGTGCGACTTAGTCATGAGCTGGAGGGACCATCGCTAGAAAAGAATCAGACACGCCATGGCCTATTTGACCCTCGGCATGTTCTGATGTTATCAGCAAGTGAGCTAATTAACACCAACGGGAGCACTATTTTTGTAACATGCACATTAGGAACTGGACTGAGACTCATTTGGTATGAATTTCAATCACTAGTGACCTCGGTTTGAGTCAAACCAGTTATCTAGAAGTGAAAGGACCTCTTCCTTCTCAGACATCCAAATCTACCCCCAGTCCACATTTTAAATAGAGTCCAAATTTGGATCAAATCAACTGACTGGTGCTCCCTTTAATAAAAAAAAAACAAAAAACAACAACACAAAACCCCCACAGGAGCAGTTACAACAGCAATTCCCACCCTGGGAGTGATAGCTTTGTACCTGTTTTCATAGATATCTTGGATCTCATACACCTTCTGGTCAATGACATCGCTGGAGACACGGCTAGCCTGAAGCTCATACACCTTCTGATCAATCAGATCCGAGACAGTTTTATGAAAATACTGGATGAAGTTTTTGATCACTTCGGGGATCACCTGGTAGGTCTGTTGCTCATATTGGCGTTCATAGGCTAAATCCTGTTTGGGGTCTCCTGTGGAAGAAAAGGGCAGCAATGCAGCAGATGATTTATGAGCATAGCTCTGTATCTTTCCTGAATTTAATAAAATGCCAGGAACCTCAGAGGGATGCCCGGAGACAGCACAACCAGGCTGTATCTTGGATCCAAACCAGCTGGCCCCAGGGTGAGATGAAGGCACCTCCAGTACCAAGACAGCAGAATAGAGTTGAGTAACATTTCAGGAAGTGCCTTGCTTGGTCAGCGTCCTTCCCTGGGAATTCCCACCCCTTAGAGCAGTGGTTCTCAACCGGGGTCTTCCAGGGGGTACATCAACTCATCTAGATATTTGCCTAATTTTACAACAGACTACATAAAAAGCACTACCAAAGTCAGTACAAACTAAAAGTTTATACAATGACTTGATTATACTGCTGTATATACTATACACTGAAATGTAAGTACAATATTTATATTCCAATTGATTTATTTTATATTTGTATGGTAAAAATGAGACAGTGAGCAATTTTTCAGCAATAATGTGCTGTGACACTTTTGTATTTTTAGTCTGATTTTATAAGCAAGTAGTTTTTACATGAGGTGTAACTTGGGGGTACGCAAGACAAATCAGACTCCTGAAAGGGGTACAGTAGTCTGGAAAGGTTGAGAGCCATTGACTTAGTGACATGCCATGTCTCTGACCAACTACCAACACACAAAAAAACAGGGAAATCACTAACGGGACTGTGGAGTGGGCAGGCATGAGATCCCCACCTCCGTTGGATAATCACATGAATGTCCCTTATGTGCCAGGTTTCAGAATGGTAGCCGTGTTAGTCTGTATCAGCAAAAAGAATGAGGAGTACTTGTGGCACCTTAGAGACTAACAAATTTATTTGAGCGTAAGCTTTTGTGGGCTAAAACCCTAACGCCCCTACTCTACTTACGCTACATTGATGACATCTTCATCATCTGGACCCATGGAAAAGAAGCCCTTGAGGAATTCCACCCATGATTTCAACAATTTCCATCCCACCATCAACCTCAGCCTAGACCAGTCCACACAAGAGATCCACTTCCTGGACACTACAGTGCTAATAAGTGATGGTCACATAACCACCACCCTATACCGGAAACCTACTGACTGCTATACTTACCTACATGCCTCCAGCTTTCATCCAGACCACACCACACAATCCACTGTCTACAGCCAAACTCTAAGATACAACCGCATTTGCTCCAACCCCTCAGACAGAGACAAACGCCTACAAGATCTCTATCAAGCATTCTTACAACTACAATACCCACCTGCTGAAGTGAAGAAACAGATTGACAGAGCCAGAAGGGTACCCAGAAGTCACTTACTACAGGACAGGCCCAACAAAGTAACAGAACACAACTAGCCGTCACCTTCAGCCCCCAACTAAAACCTCTCCAGCGCATCATCAAGGATCTACAACCTATCCTGAAGGATGATCCCTCACTCTCACTGACCTTGGGAGGCAGGCCAGTCCTCGCTTACAGACAGCCCCCCAACCTGAAGCAAATACTCACCAACAACCACATACCACAGAGCAAAAACACTAACCCAGGAACCTATCCTTGCAACAAAGCCCGTTGCCAACTCTGTCCACATATCTATTCAGGGGACACCATCATAGGACCTAATCACATCAGCCACACGATCAGAGGCTCGTTCACCTGCACATCTACCAATGTGATATATGCCATCATGTGCCAGCAATGCCCCTCTGCCATGTACATTGGCCAATCCGGACAGTCTCTACGCAAAAGAATAAATGGACACAAATCAGACCTCAAGAATTATAACATTCAAAAACCAGCCGGAGAACACTTCAACCTCCTTGGTCACTCAATTACAGATCTCAAAGTCGCAATACGCCAACAAAAAAACTTCAAAAACAGACTCCAACGAGAAACTGCAGAATTGGAATTAATTTGCAAACTAGACACCATTAAATTAGGCTGGAATAAAAATTGGGAGTTGATGGGTCATTACACAAAGTAAAACTGTTTTCCCATGCTAATTTTCCCCCCTACTGTTACTCACACCTTCTTATCAACAGTTGGAAAAGGGCTGTCCTGATTATCACTACAAAAGTTTTTTTTTCTGCTAATAGCTCACCTTAATTAATTACCCTCACTATAGTTGATATAGCAACACCCATTTTTTCCATGTTGTGTGTATATTTTTCCTACTGTATCTTCCACTACATGTATCCGTTGAAGTGGGTTTTAGCTCATGAAAGCTTATGCCCAAATAAATGTGTTAGTCTCTAAGGTGCCACAAGTACTCCCTATGTGCCAGTTCTAGCTCAGGGACACAGGGGCGGGAAGGGACTCCTGGGGGTGATCTGGGGCGGGGGCAGGACAATGCGTGGGCACCCTGGCTCAGCCGGGCAGCAGGACTCACCTGTGTGCATGTCATAGTCACCCTGGTACGTGTAGGTTTCCTGAGGGGAGAAAGAGACGCAGAAGGGGGGGGTCACCACGGGGAGCTCAGATACACAACAGACGCTCCCTTCCCCCGGGCGGGCCTGGGCCTCCCCCACGGGCCGGGTCAGGAAGGGAAGCCAGGCCCCTTCCCGCCCCGTCCGGGGGGAGGGGGGCCTTACCCGGGCCCCTCAACCAGCTTCTGGCCGTGAGTCAGGCCCCCCCGCCCGGCCTCTCCGCGCTGCCGGGCCGGGCCGCCATGCGGGCTCCTGGAGCCGCGGCTGGCCGGGTCCCCGGGGGGGAGGGGCCGCGTACCTCAGTGTCGTAGTCCTCGGCCGGGTAGGCCATGGTGCGGGCGGGGGGGGGTCGGCACGCGGCGGCGGCGGCACAGCAGTGAAAAGGCTCCGGCCGGGCACGCGGCCGCTTCCTGCAGAGAACCGGAAGAGGCGGGGCTTAGGGCTTGGCTACAGCTAGAGAGAGTACAAGTGGACTAGGGGGTGGGGCTTGGTGGGGGGGTGAGTGGGTTTGACGGGCAGGTTGGGGTGATGGGGCGGGGGGGGGGGGGGGCTTGGGGAGTTGCCCCCCCCCCTTCCTCTTTCCAAACACAAATAAAGCCTTATTTACTTCTCCGGCCTCACCCCTTCTCTGATTGACTGCTGGTCGGACTGGCTAGGTCTTTCATTGGGTGAAATACCGATCTGTCATCCTCAGACTTTCTCTCATTGGCTACTGCCTGGAGAGTCTCCTCCATTTGGCTGAAGCAGTTGCCTGTCATTCGTTTCCTTCCCCGGCGCTTCCCCCCCCGCCCCCGTTCCCCCCTTTCTGATTGGCTGCGTGGGGCCGGATTCTGTGATTGGGGAAGGCAGTCACGCCTCTGACTTCCCGCCCTCGTTACTATAGTTACTAGGTTCTGCCCGCCCTCTGGCAGCGCGTCTGGGCCCGGCCCTCGGAAGCCGGGAGGCCGCGCGGGGGCGGCGGGGATGGACGGCGCTGGCGGGGCCGTGGCGGCCTCGGACGAGGAGCCGAGGCCCCCGGGGGGCGGGTTCGCGCTGGCGGAGTTCGGGGCCGCGCTGCGAGCCCCCCCGGAGGCGCTGGGCCCGGCCTCGCTCGGCTACCTGCACGTCCTGTGGCAGCGCGACCCGCCGGCGGGCAAGATCCCCGCCCGCCGCCAGCGCCGGGCCGCCCGGCTGCACCGCGCCCTGGGGCCCACGGGCAAAGAGATCCACGGTGAGGGGCGAGCGCGGGGCGGGGAGATGGGCGCGATCCCCGCAAGGGAGGGGCCCTCGGCCGCAGCCCCGCTGCTGGCATGAGGCTCGAGCGCAAGGAGGGAGCCCCCTCCCCTCCCGGCCAAGGGGAGAAGCGGGGGGCCCCACTCTGCGAATTCCTCCCCTCGGGTGGAGGCGATTTGCTGGGTCCAGCTGGTGCAGGGGAGCAGGCAATGCAATCTAGGACTCTGCTCCAGCCTGGGCCCCTGCCCTGTCCCCCTGAAGACCATATGTCTGATTGGAAAACAATAAATGGTGGTACTCTCCTCCAGTCAGGCACCAGCCCCAGCTCTGTCCTCTAATACATCATAATGAGAGTCCATTCACAGGTAAATTGAGCTGCGCTAAACAATTGATTAGCAATGAAATGGCTAGCATAAATCATATCACTAGGCTTTAGAACTAAAACTCTGCCAAACTGTTGGGTCAAGTTGGTTGTAGGCTCTGACAGATGTCCTGGCATATATTTCGTTTACAGCGTGCCCTTTGCAACCATAAGGGCTGGAGACTTATTCTGGTGCATAGGATGGCAACCACCAAAGAGGAATACAGGTCACTCAGTTGCTGCCAGTCAAACCCCATCAAGAGCCATTTCCCACTCTGCTGCTAAGAATACAAAAGAGCACAATACTTTCCATTAATATATAAGGAAGAAACACTCTGAAATGCTTTGGGAAGGAAAAAGGATGGTAGGAATAGCATGACATTGCAGCAACCTGACACTGAGTCAATGCTGGTAATGGGACATGAGATGGGTAACCAGGTACAACACATAACCAAGTTCTCCAAGTCTAGGTGGAAGCCCTTGTATAACCTACCATTCCAATAAAGATGTTTTATTAGAATGCATTCACCCTTTGTTGGTGGAATAGAGAGGAGATGGCTGAATCTAAGGGCTTGTCTACATTACCCACTGGATAAACAGCCAGCGATCCAGCGGGTGTCGATTTATCGTGTCTAGACTAGACGCGATAAATCGACCACTGAGCGCTCTCCCTTGGACTCCATCATGGCAAGAGGCGCAGGCGGAGTCAACGGGAGAGCGTCAGCCATTGACTTACCGCGGTAAAGACACCACGGTAAGTAGATCTAAGTACGTCGACTTCAGCTATGTTACTCATGTAGCTGAAGTTGCGTAAGTTAGATGGATTCCTCCCCCCAGTGTAGATCAGGCCTAAGATTAGCTGCATGCGGGAGTTGGGAAAAGGTTCTCATTCACTTTCAAATTTGAGCTACTGTAACCCACTCACCTCCTGGGTGTGGTTTTCTGCCCCATCTAGTGGCACCAAGACCACTTAGAGAGGTTAATGAGTCTACTCTACAGCTTTAGCTAACAGCCATATGGCTTTTAGCTCATGCTAAGGCTCATGCACTTAGCTCCAGAGGTCCCAGGTTGAGGACCAGGATCTGTTGGTGTTACACTACAAAGAGGCTTCCTTGGGAAGTGCTGTCTGGCAGGAAAGGCTAATGACCACCTTTAGAAGAAAAGCATGAAGTCTCCTGCTACCTGGGGCCTTGATCTCACATATCCCTTCCTCTAGGGACAAGCCAATCCTTCCAGTGTGGTTTAGCTCCTGAATTTGGGACTTGACCTGAAGAGAGCGTTCTAATAATGGAACTACTCTTGTTCTCTATGCTCTTTGCAGTAACCCTCTCTCTTTTCCACAGCTCTGAAACGATTGAGAGAATCCGCCAATGCTAACGACTTAGAAACAGGTGAGCCTGCACCAGCCAGGTCAACTCAGAACCTTTCAGTTTTGCAGTTGGCTTTGTAGGGGAGGAAAGGGAAATGCAGGTGGTTTGTAGAACCAGCAGTTCAGACGTTGCACATGCAGAAATAGTTTTGTTCTGCTAGGACAGGGCTGGGTGTAAAGTTCAGTCTAGCATGTCTACCCTCTCCAGTTCATGGTTTTTTATATATGGGATAGAGGCTTCAGCCAAGGTATCAACAATAATAACATGTCCTGCTGCAGAGTGACAGGAGAGCAAAGCTCTTTTTGAAAGAAAGACAAGTGACTGTTGCACAAACGGCCCCAGTCTGTTGTCAGGCAGCATGGCACACTAGATAGGAGAACAAGACTCGGGAAACGCAGATTCTGTTCCTGCCTCTGCTACTGTTATTTGTATGACCATATCACCTAGGCATCCCAGTCACAGACCAGGTGCGGTACACAAAACAAAAAGATGATCCCTGCCCAAAAAGAGATTACAATCTAAGTATAAGACAAGAGACAACCCATGGATACAGACAGATGGGGGAGAACAAAGCAACAATATTGAGTATTGACTCACTCTATGACTTTAGGCAAGTCACTGCGTGCCCATTTTCCCATCTGTAAGGCAGGGAGATGACACTTGCTCATTTTTGTGAAGGGCTTTGAAATCTGTTGCTGCAGAGTGCTAATGAACATGTCTCGGTTTGAGGTACTGAGTCAGAAATGACTTATACAGTATTACCCTTTTGTATTAAAAGCCATGTGTCCCACTATATTATAGTTGCAAAACGTGTTCTAAATCTATATGCAGATCCCTTGTGTATTAAATCTTGCAATGTTTTATATCTTGTCGTGCCAGTGAAGTGATTGCTATTGAATCAGTTACTCATCAGCTTGGAAATAATCTTTGATCTTTTCTGTCATTGCACCAAATCTTCACTCATCTCAAAACATTGTCAGAGTGAGAAAGGTTAAATTGTTTCCTGCTGGTCTTGGGAGATGATTAGGTGGGACTTTACATTAACGTTTCCTCCTAGTTGGCCTGTCAGTCTTTCTCCTTGTCCCCTGGCTAAGATAGCAGAATTGCACCTATTCTAAGGGCACAGTCATCTTTTCAGGTGTTACTTCCAATTTTAACCCCAAACCATTTTCCGCCACCAGGTTTAGAAATAATCCAGGAGGGGCGGGGGAAGGAATCCCAGTTGTAATAATGGTTCCAACCCTAGAACCCAGGAGGAAGGTAACGTCGGAACCGCCACACTAGAACAGGCCAATAGCTGGATCACTCCAGTGTCCTGCCTCCAACACTGGCCAGTAATGAATGCTTCAGAGAAAGACTTAAAGCCCCCTAATTAAATAACCATGGCGGGGAGCTTCGTTCTGAGCTGGGGATTAATTTATCCCCCAAAGAATGAGGATTGATAACTCTTGTAATCTTAACCTCGCTCATTTCACTGCTACTCTTAGTCATACAAAGGTCACTGACCTTGAAGAAGAGCCATGAGAATGCTTAAGGGATTAGAGAAGATGCTTTACAGTGATAGATTCAAAGAGCTGAATCTAGATAGTTTAACAAAGAGACAGTTAAGCAGTGATTTGATTACAGTCCATAAGTATCTACATGTGGAACAAATGTTTGATAATGGGCTCTTCACTCTAGCACACAAAGGCATAACACAATCCAGTGGGTGGAAGTGGAAGCTAGACAAATTCAGACTGGAAATAAGATGTCAATATTGAACAGTGAGGGTAATTAACCACTGGAACAATTTACCAAGGGTCATGGTGGATTCTCCATCACTGACCATTTTTAAATCGAGGGTGGATTCTAAAAAAAAATATGCTCTATAGCCTGTGTTATACAGGAGGTCAGACTAGATGACCACAGTGGTCCCTTTGGGCCTTGGAATCCATGAATTCTGTTTGCTCCAATAATATCCCATGACTGTGAGTTGTACTTATTACTCATTCTCCATATAAAGAAACATTTCCTTCTCTGCTGAGGAACGGAGGCAGTCTAAATTGCACCAGGGTCTCCCTTCCATTGGCGTTAAAGGGGTAGTTGGATGGATGGGAGCAGAGAGGAACAAGTAAGGTGGGACAAGGGGATCCGTTTCCATCATCAGTCTCTCTCATTCCCATATCTGGGCTCTAGCACTCATCTGGTTGCATGTCTCATAGCTGCTCTATTGATCAGCTTTCCCTCCCGATTAACACGGTCTCTCCTTCTCTCTTTCTCGGCGATGTCAGTGCAGCAACTCTTAGAAGATGGGGTTGACCCCTGTGCTGCAGATGACAAAGGCCGTACAGCCCTGCACTTTGCCTCCTGCAATGGCAATGATCGCATCGGTGAGTGGGAAGGGGTTTTGTTCCATGATCCGATTTCCTTGTGGGAGGGGTTTTGGAGGAATCTGTGCGTTTCTTTAATTGCACACCTTGCTAAAAGCATTTCCCCGTCAATCCCTGGCATGTGCACGTGCTGCCTCTCAAGATCCTCTAAACTGTTCAGTGCGGGCAATGCTGGCTCTTCCCTCTTAGACCTGCTGGGCAAAGGGAAAAGACTGAAATGGGCCCATTTAATTGTTTCTAGTGCAGTTGCTTTTGGACCATGGGGCAGACCCGAACCAGAGAGATGGACTGGGGAACACTGCATTACACTTGGGTAAGTGCCAGGAGCTTGAAATCAGGGCTTCTGTAACCTGATGATCTTTGTGCCCAGAGTTGTGAAGATCCCCATTAGTTTCCTTCCTTTCTTTCCTCCTCTGTATTGTGGCAACCAATCCCTGTCCTGGACTCTTTGGGTTCCATCAGCTTTGTTCTTTAATTGAAGGCTTAACGGTCAGAGCTGAAGGAAGTACATCTCCTTTCTCCTGCTGGCCCTGAGAAACAAGAGGCCCGTTTCAGACACTATCCAGCTTGCTGGCAGAGGCAGTAAACCCTGATCGTTGAGCAGGCTTCAAAGGGGAGTGCTGCCCTACCCTCTGACAAAGAACCCTGTAGGGAGCTGGTTGCCTGTGCTGTGGTGCCCAGGGGACTTAGTCCTTGCAGGATCCCCTTCCCTGGACTGTAGCTCTACTCTGAGTTGTGTGTCTCGTGTTTTCCCTTCCCAGCTGCCTGCACGAACCATGTTCCTGTCATCACCCTGCTGCTGCGCGGAGGTAACATTTCCTCTTTACAAATTATAAAGCTACCACCACCACCTCTTTGACCTTCCCCCAGGGCCGCCGCCGCTTTTAAACCAACCTCTCTCTCCCTATGCATGTGCACCTTTCAGGAGCCAGAGTCGATGCCTTGGATCGAGCCGGGAGAACTCCTCTGCACCTCGCCAAGTCCAAGCTGAACATCCTGCAGGAAGGGCTCTCTCAGAGCCTGGAGGCCGTGCGCCTTGAAGTGAAGCAGGTGAGAACGTTCATGCTCCCTGATACTGTGTGCATCTGCTCTCCAAGCACTGCCTTTCTTCAGTGCACTCTGTAGGACTCTTGGGGTTTAGTAACTGCTTTAAGTGCCTCGCTTGAGTACCTCAGCTGCTCCAGCATGAGGTCAGGACTTCTGACCTTCTCCCTCCCAGATTCTGATAACCCACCTCTCTCTGCCTCTGGAGAGCATCTCCCTAAACACCACTTGGAATTGTTGCAGGATCTCTCCAGGGCTTGTGGGTCCTAGAATGCACTGAATGGCAGCTAGTGAGAACTAAGAAATGGCTATAGGAGGGACCCCTTAGAAATCCCCTTATGTTCTTCCAGTGCAAGCATTAGGCGAGGCTAGCTACTAATAGGAACAGCCATGCACTTTCCTGGAGTACTGGTTGGCAGGCCCTGAACCCCAACCTGTCCAGGTTCACAAGTCAGGGAACAGAGGAGAGGAAAGGGAGGCGATTTGGGTAACGCAGACCTGAGGGGGAGAAAGCAACAAGAATTTTTTACCCAGGGAACTACTGGATGTGAGGCTGGTCCTTTGAGGACTTTGGTCTTTTGGTCTCATCTCTATGTTCTAATAGCCATGGATAGGAATCAATTGAATGACCAGCCCCTCTCAAAAAACTCAGCATCTGATTAATATGTGGCCTGTCTTCTGGTGACACATTGGACTGCGCCTCTACAAATGGCATTGTCCCGCTGTTTTGGAGCATGGCTCTGATCTCCTGTGTGGGTGCCTACCCCCAGACCTCAGAAGTGACACTGTGCTTGTGGCAGTACTGCTAATAGCTTGCCTACTGCGGTTGTCCCTCTGTCCTTGTACCACCAGTGCCCTGCCTTGGTTACAGCTGTCCTGCTCTTGCATCTCACCACACTGCCTGTTTCAGATTATCCAGATGTTGCGGGAATACCTGGAGCGCCTTGGGCAGCATGAGCAGCGGGAGCAGTTGGATGATCTCTGCTCCAGGTTACAGATGACCAGTACTAAGGAGCAGGTGAGAGGCAGCCAGAGTGACTCCCATACTGCGTTGCTGGCTTCACACATACATCCAAGAGAGAATAGACCGCTTCAGTAGGGTAACATCCGAGACTGGGACCAGGATACAGACACATTCCCCTCCATGTCACTGGTTCACATTAGAGCCCAGGTGTAATGAGGGAAAGATTCATAGTAGCTAGGTGTTGTATTAACTCATTTGGTGGGAGTGGGTAGTGAAAAGAATGTCTGTCTGTATTTTGGTGGGTAGATATTCCCAACACAGAAAGCATTGCCAGTGCCCAGGGTACCCTTAATGGTAGACTCAGCAGAGAGGTCAAAGACCAGATGGACTAAGAACATTGAATTTCCACACTCATCTACACACATGGGCCCTTCCAGGCAAGGAAGAGGTACATCCCACATTAAGCTCAGTCTTCCTTCCTTTGCAGCCTCTGCTTGTCTTATGATAACAAACTGCATTGTTTCTACGGCAGGTGGATGAGGTCACTGACCTCCTGGCCAGCTTCACCTCACTCAGTCTACAGATGCAGAAGATGGAGAAGAGGTAACGGGATTTCAGATCATTCCCCTGGTCAACAGGAGAGGCCCCAGGGGAGGGGCAGCTGGAGCGCATCGCCTAGATTATAAACATTGCTGCCACTGCCAGATACCCTGTTCCTGCTGGACCCTCTCCCCAGTGTAGCACTCAACTCTCAGACTATCCCCTCCAGTGCTGCCATCATCACCTTCTTCTGAGGCACCTAGGAGGACAATTGAATGCTGGAGCTCCTGACTTTTGGAGCAAAGGGCCCCTCTTATCATCCTGCTCTAGATTGGTTGGTTTAACGAATGTGCTGGCCTTGTGTGGCATGTCCCTCTTTTGAACACGCAGCCTTCCTCAAAGCATCCCAAGCTCAGAGTGGTTGGCACTTACCAGTGTGCCCCTGGTCACCAGGTGCATTCAGGCAGGGACAGCTCTCAGACATGCCTTTGTACAGATCTGCTTGTACTAGGAACCATTGGACATGGTCACAGTATCTAGTTGCACAGGGTGAGTAGACTTGTTCAAATGGTGGGAGAGACTGACTTCCTGCACTCACGGGAAATTAAGATGGAAATTCAGCAGAGCTCACTGAGCATTGGTTGGAGTAGGTGGAACCAGGAAGAGGGGGAAAAAAATAAATCAGAGTCTGGGCCTTCATCCTCAACTCCCATGGGGGCCTGCTGTCAAAGGGGAAAGAGTCTGTCAGTGTGGGACTGGGAAACAAAGCTTTTCACCACAAGGTTGCGGCTTCCAATGTGATCCCACCTCAAGGAATCACTAAAACTTTGTGCTCAGATACCACAGCAATGGGTTTGTTAAAAATAAATATATAGATAAAGTTGTTACCAGATTATGGCTGCCCAGTTACAGAGTTGGGGGGGGGACACACCCACTCCTAGTCCAGTTCTAAGGGGACAGATATCTATGTCTCACAAGACAGCACCATGGCTGACTTCGATCTTCCCTTTTATTAGCAGTCTCAGCCAGGAGATCAGGCCTTGATTTGAGCCATTAGAACAGCTCATCTTTCCACCTCAATGTGGCTGACCTGTAACTTAGACCTGAGCCATGTTGCTAGGATGGGGGCAAACTTATGTTGTTGCTGCCCACGTATCACTAATCCTGGGGCTAAAATAAGTGCCAGTCTGAAGGCCTATCAATCGGACACATTTTATCAGCACTAAATTCATTTGAGGGGAAGGGATCTTAAGTAAGTTCAATGGACTGGATGAGTTGTGATGCCCACAAGAGGCCTGAAACGGGGAGCATGGAAAGGATGCAGGGAGTTGCCACAGAACAGCATGTTCTTCGCCATCTGTTGGGGTGTGGTCATTCATAAGAGCTGGGTGGATTCTGTTTAAGGTACTGATTCTCAAGAGCAGCCAGTACTTTCCCTGAATCATGAACATTCCAAGTTGTTTTTTTAGACCCAGAGGACAATAGGATTGGATGCTGTTTCGTAACAGGTGTATCCCTTGTCTGAGAGGAGACTGACTAGACGCATGTATCCAAAGCTTCGATTTCATCCTGATGCATGCGGCTTAGAGTGGTCTATAAGCTCTTCTGGGGAGGGAAGTCTGGGACTGACTCTGTGTTTTGATTTTGCTGGAGCTGTCACTGTGAATATTAAGATGTTGTTCTGACATGCTGGCGAAAAGACACACAAGGGGTGGACGACAATCTGAACTCCTACATTTTACATTCATTAAAAATACTGTCAGCTTTTTTGGAGTCCTCCACTAGTTCTTTCGTCTCAGGACTTGCATCTCTCCCTCCGTCTATCTCCTGTGCCTGGGGCCTGACACTGGATCTGGTAACAACGTCTCTGAAAAAGCAGTGCTTGAATTAAAGATGACAATGTCGAGTTGCCGTGAGCACAAACGCTGGCCTCTTTGCAGACCCCTGGACCCTGCTGCTGATTCACCATCTGATTTTAAATCCCATTGCTGATGAATCCAAACCATAAATACATGAATTTGCTGTAGAACCTACACATCACAGTGTGTTGTAGGGCTCCAGGCCAGGAGCTATCATGCACGCTGCAGAGAGGAAAGCAATGCTGTCTGACCACAACTGGTCTGAGAGCAAGCATTGGCGTGCAGCAGAAGGGGAGAAAACATGGTAAAATCAAAGTGGTTTGCCAAGTGAAGAATGTGACAACGTGCTGGGGCTCAGACTGTGTGACAATGCGGTTCTGGCGGAGCCCAACTGAGAGTGCCAACTCAGGACAAATTGCTCAAATAGGGCAGTTACAGCCCAAGGCTGGGGTTTTTCCACCTCTAAGGCAAACCAAACCAGCCAGACTAGGAGGACTTCGGTCTCACCCCACTGGCTAACCGCAAATCTCACAAGCAATCTCCTTAGACACTCCAGTTTCCCAGTACTCCCACCAGTGCCACTCGTTATGGGGACAAATGGTTATGAAAACCAATACCCCAGTAAAAGAAAAAGGTTCTCCTGATCCCAAAGGACCAAGCCCCAGACCCAGGTCAATATACGAATCAGGTCTTACCCACAAATCACGCTGTTGCCAATTCTTTAGAATCTAAAATCTAAAGGTTTATTCATAAAAGGAAAAGGATAGAGATGAGAGTTAGAATTGGTTAAATGGAATCAATTACATACAGTAATGGCAAAGTTCTTGGATCAGGCTTGCAGCAGCGATGGAATAAACTGCAGGTTCAAATCAAGTCTCTGGAATACATCCCCCGCTGGGATGGGTCCTCAGTCCTTTGTTCAAAGCTTCAGCTTGTAGCAAAGTTCCTCCAGAGGTATGAAGCAGGATTGAAGACCAGATGGAGATGGGGCATCAGCCTTATATAGTCTTTTCCAGGTGTAAGTACACCTCTTTGTCCTTACTGTGGAAAATTACAGCAAAAATGGAGTCTGGAGTCACATGGGCCAGTTCCTGCATACTTTGCTGAGTTACAAGGCGTATCTGCCTTCTCTCAATGGGTCCATTGTATAGCTGATGGTCCTTAATGGGCCATCAAGCAGGCTAGGCAGAACTAACACCAGTTTGTCTGGGATGTCACCCAGCAGCATAGCATAAGTTTGAAATACAGACAGTATAGAGCCAATATTCATAACTTCAGCTACAAAAGTGATACACACATATAGACAGCATAATCATAACCAGTAAACCATAACCTTGTCTTAGACACCCCATTTGACCCCCTTTATACAAGATTTGGGTGCCACTACAGGACCTTGGTTGCAACAATGATCTATATGGTCCCAGATTATATCAATAACATCACAGACTGGTATTGGCTAGATTCTAAAAATTACAGGAGAAAGAGCATCCCACAAGTGAGACAGAAGGGACTATTAAAATAGCTAAAGAAAGAGCAGCTAGGGTTGTCTTTAATGCCACAGTTGCTGTCGGTGATGCTCGTATTGAATCTAGAACTGCGGTTTGCTTTTGTTGCGGTTCACATCTTAGATCAGAGCTCTTTTGGCTAGGAGCACAAGAAGTTGCTGCATGCAGTGTGTCATGGCCCCACAGTGTGAGGTTAGCTGCTGAGCTTTTACAATACCTCCTCCTTAAACAGGGTTGGAGTCATAAAGGGTGATGTCTGGGTGTTGTTGATGGTGGTTGCCTGCTCTGAGCTCCTGCAACTACCCACTAATGTCTACCTCTCTCAGAGGGCAGCTTTTTAGATTTCTCCCTCATCAACCCACTAGCTGGGCCATCAGCTGTATGGATGATGGGATTTGGGGGGAAATTGCCACTGCTGCTGGTTAGTAAGAGCACTTGGTTGCAGATAAAATACCTTAGGGGAATTAGATCCTTTTTAATTGGTCAGCAGACCGATCACATGGTACAAGTTGCCCTTCGCGGTTCTGCTTTTCTACTGCCAGTCCAATGGGATGAGACATACCCACAGACCAAGCTGGCACCAGGGCTCACAGTGACATTCCACAGGGCTGTTTCCCTCTGGCCAGAGAGCAGCACATTTCTGTCATCCAGCCATGCACAATCCTGGGCTGGAAACAGTCAAATCTACCATCCCGCTCAGTTCGGCAGTCCTCATCTGAAGCCGATCTCCCAATTGCTCTAGTTTACTATAAGAGTGAAGGGGTGGCTATGAATGTAGAAATTGTATCTTCATCATGCTTCACTGTGTCTGCGGTACCTGATTTCCTTTAGCTGGCCTGCCCACGTTGCCTGTTATGCATAACCTAATAGGATCCCAGAGCTTTCCCTTGGTGGAAGGCCCCATGTGCTGTACTGCAGGCTTATGTAGCACTCTTCTGTGGCAGCTTCAGGTACATTTTACAAATGTAGGTTTTTACTGAATTAAAGATGAACATGAATAATCCAGTCAATACAATCTCCCCTGTGCTGTTTATTTTGATTTTGAATTCAGCTTCACGTTGGTCTCACACAAATTGTCATCAGCAGGTTTCAGAATTAACAAATGGCACAGTTGACACCACTCAGAGCTATCGGACCAGGCCGGCTGCACACTCAGGCAGGCAGCATGTTATGTACCATTCCCATTTTCAAGCTTTTCCTCGCAACCATGAGACATAAGACATTTTTCAATTTCAGCTTAGATTCTGCAGCAAGGAGTGAATTCCACAGCGACTGAACATGCAGCCCCCAGCCTTGGGGACTGGCCTTGGCACTGAAGGCCATGCCAACGTGCATGGAACACAAGCCATAGAACCTCATGGATAGTGCCAGCCAGTTTGAGGGATGGGTTTGTCAAGGCACATCCAATGTACGGGGCCAATATGTGGCTGCATTGCACTGAGGCGCTGGAGCACATCCGTGACTACGTACAAATACTATGGAGAAATTATATAGATGCCAAAGAACAAAAGGACTTACTCCAAAGCAGCTGCTCCCCATGTATGATTACAAATGAATGGGAAACATATTCTCCAGCATGTGCAGGCACATATTCAGGCAGAAATACCTCGCTCTTCAGCTGCTGAAATAATTAAACTCTAGGGCATCAAGACAACTTTCTCTTCAGAAGAGAAAACTATATTACTCCCACCCTCCATCTCCCTTTACTAGCTTCCTCGTGATCTCCAAATCCTGGTAATTATCCTTGTTGCCAAAAAGATGCAGGAAACATCTCCAGCTGCCCCCCACCCAACCTTTCATCTACCTCTGTCTGCTCCCTCAGTACTTGCGTCTGATCTTTTATCCTCCTTGCTACAGAAAGATCCGTGCAGAACAAGCATCATTTCTCTTCATAGAGCCAGGCCAGCGTGGGAAAGCAGCCTTGGCAGCTCTGAGCCCACTGGTGAATCAGTGAGGAGCCAGAGTTTGATTAGCAAGCGGATAAAGAAGAACTGGCAGATAAAGAGTTTATTTGGATTTGTCTGAAAGCTTCTGAGAGAGTCTGTAACATGAGGTTATTAAGAAAATAAAGTAGGCAATTGAGATACAAACCATGATCATGGATCAGGAACTGATTAAGAGACAGAAAATAAAGGCTAGGAACTTACGGTCAATTTTCATTGTGGTTTATGGCTAACAATAGGATGTCCCAGAGCTTCAGTATTTAAATAGGATTGCCCCTTTGGCCCAAGCGGTTAGCCAGTATTCAGGCTCTTGCAGGATGTTTTCTGTTAGGATGGGAAATCCCTTATGTGTCAGGTACAGTAATTCCTCACTTAACTTTATGTTCCTGAAAAATGTGACTTTAAACGAAATGATGTTAAGCTAATCCAATTTCCCCATATGAATTAATGTAAATGGGGGGGTTAGGTTCCAGGGAAATTTTTTTCACCAGACAACTATATATTTTATAGATATACACACAGTAACGTTTTAAACAAACAATTTAATACTGTTCACAGCTATGATGATTGTGAAGCTTGGTTGAGGTGGTGAAGTTAGAGGGTGGAAGGAGGGAGGGAGGGATATTTCCCAGGGAATGCCTTGCTGCTAAATGATGAACTAGCACTCGGCTGAGCCCTCAAGGGTTAACACATTGTTGTTAATGTAGCCTCTCACACAAGGCAGCACGAACACGAGGGAAGGGAGACAATATAGCAGACAGAGACAGACACACACCCTGTGTATGGGAGAGAGAGAGAGATGCACACTGCCCCTTTAAGTAAGCTGACCCACTCTTAAGTGCATTGTCTTTTTAAGTGGATCAGGAAGTTGAGACAGCAGCTGCTGCCCCAATCTCTCTCTGTGTCTCTCCGTCCGTGTCCTCTCCCTGCTCTATATGGAGAAGGAGTAAGCGGGTGCAGGAGCAGGGGGGAGTGGGACACCCTGACAGCCCCCTGCACAGCAAGCAGGAGTCTCTGGGAGCAGCTCCGAGGGAGAGGGCAGAGCAGCACATGGCAATGGGGGGAGGGACAGCTGAACTGCCGATTGATAGCCTGCTGGGTGGCTGCTGCACAGGGAACTTAGGGGAGCGGGGAGCTGATAGGGGGGCTGCCGGTCCACCCTGGTTCCAAGCCCCCACCAGCTAACTGCAACGGGCTGCTCTTCCTGCAAGCAGTGGACAAAGCAGGCAGCTGCCAAACGACGTTAGAAGGGAGCATTACACAACTTTAAACGAGCATGTTCTCTAATTGATCAGCAATGAAACAACGTTAACCGGGACGACTTTAAGTGAGGAGTTACTGTATATTCTTGGTTACAAAAATATGTACACAAAGTCCTGTTTCCCTCAACATAGTGGAAGCAAACAACAACAGACAATTTCATTGCTCAGAAATCCCCAAATCTAATCCTCCAACAGGCTCTGTACCCAAGAAGCCTCGTCTTCCTGCTTCCTCTCAGGATCACGCTCATATCAGCTTCACCCAGCGTTTTGCCTCCAACACTCGCAGCCTGCAACCCATATTCTAGTCCCTGCTTTTGCAACCAGGACCACCCCTCAGGCCATGCACTTAGCTCTGACCTGCCATGCAGCCTAGTTCCCCAGGCTGTAGCTCCAAAGCCTCCAGCTATTTTTACTATATAAAAGGGCTTTGTTGCTGCTTCTGTTGACATTGGCTTAAGGAGGCCTATGAATGGGTCTGGGATCCCAATACCCACCTGCTGGCAGCCATTAGCACCTTTCAGCATAACGATATATTTATCAGTGATCCCAAAAAAGGTGAGGGGGCAACATTTGCAGAGGACACAAAATTAATTAGGTTAGGCAAGGCTAGAGAAGACGGAGGAACTCCACCACAAGGACCTGACAGAGCTAAGCGACAGCAGGTAATAATGTAGATCAGTGCACAGCCATGCAGAATGTATAGAGCAATTGGGACTACTCATACTCATTTCTGGGATCGAAATTAACTGGAACCAAGCAGGGAATAGAACTAGGGTTGTGAACAGCTATACAAAAACCTGGTGTGTGCACATGCACATGCACAGGGAGGTATAGAACAGAACTGAGATGCGTCAGCAGAGAGTACCAGAGTTAAGCTTGCATTGTTCCTGCTTCTAGTCCATAGCTATTGGACTTTCCTTTCATGAACATTAAAATCCACCCCACACAAACCTTTGGTACTCCCCTGCCCTTGGTGGAGCAGTGCAGCTATCCTTTCCCCTGCAGAGGCTGGGTCACTCTGGAACTTCTCCCATAGGGTGACCAGACAGCAAGTGTGAAAAATCGGGGCGGGGGTGGAGGGTAATACAAGCCTATATAAGAAAAAGACCCCAAAATCAGGACTGTCCCTATAAAATCGGGATATCTGGTCACCCTATTCTCCCAGAATAAATACAAGTCCCTCTTTTCCTTGGTGTGCTTGTTCTTTTTAATTAGATGCAGACATTTATGCCATCCCCCCACCAGACACACTGCTGGCTCCCCTTGGACATGTTCCGAGGCCTGCAATTTATTCAAATGACTGAGCACTTGTACAATAGCAAGGTGGGGCTGACAAGGCATAATTCTGCAGTCTACAATCACACTGGCCCTGGCAACAGCCAGCAGGATTCCTGTGATCAGCTGGAGCGGGTACACAAATGGGAACCTGGGACTAGATCGTTGTCTGTCTCCCTCCCAGTGAGTGAGCAGCAGCTGTGGTGCTCTCGGCTATTTAACAACATGGCAGGTCCTCTTCATTACAGCCCAACAAGAAATCCCAAGTTTGCTCTGCCAAAATGCTAGACAAGGGGGAATCCCTAAGTTTTAGGCTGATAGCCAAGAAAGGGACTTATGTTGGACTGAGTGTTCCCATCGGGAGTGATACCGGTATAACGACCTAGGTTTATATCCACCCCTTCACTTATGCAGTATAACTTTCTCATGTAGACAAAGCTTTGTCTCTGCGCACACTAGCAATATTGAATTTTTATAGTACTTTCCATCCAGGGATCTCAAAGCAAAGCACTTTACAGTCCTTACTGAAGCGGGCGCCTCTCAAACACACATGGTAGGGCAATGCTACCCCCATTTATAGTCAGTAAGCGGAGGCAGAGAGAGAGCGTGGCTTGCCCATGGTCACAGTAAGTCAATAGAGGAGAGAAAGAGCTATTAAAAAGGTTGGTCTTGTGGTTATAATGCTGAACTAGGCCCCAGAACATCTGAGTTTAGCTCGCAGACTGCTGGTATAGCCTGGGGCAAGGCACTGCCATTCTGTGTCTTGGCTCCCCGGCCCAGCTGTAAAATGGGAATCTTCCTTCATCTTGTCTATTTAGATTGTAAGCAGTTTGGGGTCAGGGCTCTTGCCACAGGCCCTGCAGTACAAACTAATGGGGTACGGATCTCATCTGGGGCTCTAGGCCAGTAGCTCTCAACCCTTCCAGACGACTGTACCCCTTTCAGGAGTCTGATTTGTCTTGCGAACCCCAAGTTTCACCTCACTTAAAAACTACTTGTACAAAAATCAGACAAAAATACAAAAGTGTCACAGCCACTATTACTTAAAAATGGCTCACTTCCTCATGTTTACCATATAATGATAAAATTAAATCAATTGGAATATAAATATTGTACTTACATTCAGAGCCATCCCTAGGGTAGGGCGAATTGGGGCAACCGCCATGGGCCCCGCACTTCAGGGGGCCCCACACTTTGTGAGGAAACGGGCGGGAAGGTGAGGCAGGGGCGAGGAGGAGCCGAACCTCCCTAACAACTTCCTCCCAGCACCTCCTGCCTGCCGCAGGCCCCACCAATCAGTGCGTCTCCCTCCTTCCCAGCACCTACCTCCGTCTGGAGGTGCTGGAGGGAGGGGGAGAGGAGCGAGGGCGCAGCGCGCTCAGGGGAGGGGGCAGAACTGGGTGGGGAAGAGGTGGGGCAGGGCCTTGGGGAAGGGGTGGAGTGGGGGCAGGACCTGGGCAGAGCCAGGGGGGAGCACCCCCTCAGCAGATAGAAACTCGGCACCTATGTCCCGGGCTCCGCACCCCCCCGTAGGGACGACCCTGCTTACATTTCACTGTATAGTAGATAGAGCAGTATAAACAAGTCGTCATCTGTATGAAAATTTAGTTTGTACTGACTTTGCTAGTGCTTTTTATGTAGGCTGTTGTAAAGGTAGTCAAATATCTAAATGAGTTGATATACCCCCTGGAAGATCTCTGCGTACCCCCCGGGGATATGCCTGCCCCTAGTTGAGAACCACTGCTCTAGGTGTTACCATAATACAGATAATAATGTGGTAGAGCTGGGAATAAAACCTAAGAAACCACTTCCCAGTTGCCTGCTGTGACCACTAGCCTGTACTTCCACCAGCTAGGGTTGCCAGGTGTCTGGTTTTCGACTGGAACACCCGGTCGAAAAGGGACCCTGGTGACTCCAGACAGCACCACTGACCTGGCCACTAAAAATCTGGTTGGCGGCGCAGGGGGGCTAAGGCAGGCTCTTTGCCTGCCCTGGCTTCGCACAGCTCCTG
The DNA here is from genome assembly GCF_013100865.1 of Trachemys scripta elegans. Classification (NCBI taxonomy): domain Eukaryota; kingdom Metazoa; phylum Chordata; order Testudines; family Emydidae; genus Trachemys; species Trachemys scripta. The sequence continues at coordinate 91,828,565 of NC_048298.1, forward strand.
GAAGTAGCCAGCATGTCCAGCTCCTAGGTGCAGGGGTGGCCATGGGCCCTGCCCCAAGCACCAGCTCCACAGCTCCCATTGGTCGGAAACTGCGGCCAATGGGAGCTGCGGAGGTGGCGCCTGCCGGCGAGGGCAACACACAGAGTTCCCTGGCCCCTCCGCCTATAAGGCGGACATGACGGCTGCTTCTGGGAGCCACCTGAGGTAAGCGCTGCCTGGAGCCAACACCCCAAACTTCTCTTGAACCCAACCCTCTGCCCCAGCCTGAGCCCCCTCCTGCCCCCCAAACACCCCATCCCCCGCCCCCCCCCCGCGCCCCCCCCCCCCACACACCCCAAACCTCTCATCCCTGGCCCCACCCCAGAGCCTGCAACCCCAGCCAGAGCCCTCAGCCTCCCTTCCCCCAGCACTCCCCCCTTCCCCCTGTACTCCAACCATCAGGCCCATTAGCGATAATATTTAATGAATCTGTAAACTCGGGGGTGGTCCCGTTAGACTGGAGAATAGCTAATGTGGTTCCTATTTTCAAGAAAGGGAAAAAAAGTGATCCGGGTAACTACAGGCCTGTTAGTTTAACATCTGTAGTGTGCAAGGTATTAGAGAAAATTCTGAAAGAGAAACTAGTTGAGGACCTGGAGGTTAGTGGCAATTGCGATAAATTACAACATGGTTTTACGAAGGGCAGATCGTGCCAAACGAATCTGATCTCCTTCTTTGAGAAAGTAACGGATTTATTAGATAAGGGAAATGCGGTGGACCTAATATACCTGGATTTCAGTAAAGCGTTTGATACTGTACCCCATGAGGAATTATTGGTTAAACTGAAAAACATGGGGATCGATATGAAAATCCAGAGGTGGATAAGGAATTGGTTAATGGGGAGAATGCAGCGGGTCGTATTAAAGGGTGAACTGTCAGGATGGAGGGAGGTTACTAGTGGAGTGCCTCAAGGTTCGGTTTTGGGACCCATTTTATTTAATCTATTTATAACTGACCTCGGAACCGATTGCAGGAGTGGGCTGATAAAGTTTGCGGATGATACGAAGGTGGGAGGCGTTGTAAATTCGGAGGAGGATAGGGATATCCTGCAGGGAGACTTGAACGAGCTTGTGAATTGGAGTATCAGGAATAGGATGAAATTTAATAGTAAAAAGTGTAAGGTGATGCATTTGGGGATAACTAATAAAAATTTTAGTTACAAGATGGGGATGCATTGGTTAGAAGTAACGGAAGAGGAGAAGGACCTAGGGGTCCTAGTAGACCGCAGGATGACTATGAGTCGACAATGCGACGTGGCGGTGAAAAAAGCCAATGCTGTCTTGGGATGCATTAGGCGAGGTATATCTAGTAGGGATAAGGAGGTCCTGCTTCCGTTGTACAAGGCGCTGGTGAGACCTCATTTGGAGTACTGTGTGCAGTTCTGGTCTCCCATGTTTAAAAAAGATGAACTCAAACTGGAACGGGTGCAGAGAAGGGCCACTAGGATGATCAGAGGAATGGAAAACCTGTCGTATGAAAAGAGACTAGAGGAGCTTGGGTTGTTTAGTCTGACAAAGCGAAGGCTGAGGGGGGATATGATTGCTATCTTTAAATATATTAGAGGGATTAATACGAGGGAGGGAGAAGAATTATTCCAGCTTAGTACTAATGTGGATACGAGAACGAATGGATATAAACTGGCCGTGGGGAGGTTCAGGCTTGAAATTAGACGAAGGTTTCTGACCGTCAGAGGGGTGAAATATTGGAACGGCCTTCCGAGGGAAACGGTGGGGGCGACGGACCTGTCTGGTTTTAAGATTAAGTTAGATAAATTTATGGAGGGAATGGTTTAATGGTAAAACATAGTAGTCAAGGAAACCAAGAAATGGTAGGTAAATTGTATAATGGCTGACAGGGGTCAGGCTGGAGACTCTTACCTATATGCTCGGGGTCTTACTGATCGCCATATTTGGGGTCGGGAAGGAATTTTCCTCCAGGGCAGATTGGCTGAGCCTCTGGAGGTTTTTCGCCTTCCTCCGCAGCATAGGGCAGGGATCTCTAGCAGGAGGGTTTCTGCCGATTGAAGTCACCTAAAACAGGATTGGGGACTTCAACAGCAGAGTCCAGGGAAGGGGTAGGGACGGTTTTATGGCCTGCAGCATGCAGGGGGTCAGACCAGATGATCATAATGGTCCCTTCTGACCTTAAAGTCTATGAGTCTATGAGTCTATGAATCAGCCCTGAGCCCTCTCTCACACACCCCAAACCCCTCATCCCAGGCCCAGAGCCTGTACCTCCAGCCAGAGCCCTCACCCATTCCTGCACCCCCAACCCTCTGCCAGCCCAGAGCCCCCTCCCGCACCCCAAACTCCTCATCCCCCAGCCCCACCCCAGAGCCCTCATCCCCTCCAACACCCCAATCCCAGCGCAGTGAAAATGAGCGAGTGTGAGGGAGAGCAAGTGATGGAGGGAGGGGGGATGGAGTGAGCAGGGGGGGGGAAGAGGCGGGGCCTCAGGGAAGGGGCGGGGAAGGGGACAGAGCAAAGGTGTTTGGTTTTCTGTAATTAGAAAGTTGGCAACCCTATCACCAGCTGGGTGAGAGGCGTCCCAGTCCAGTTCCTACATGATGTGCTCATCTAATAAAAACTTTGTTACTGTGGTGCTAACACCCTCCTCCCTGCTTGATGGCAGTACCAGCAAAGGTGGCAAGGAAGAAGTGGGCCATAGAGGTTTAACTCCCCTCTTCCCCTAAAGATAGTGTCTCCCATTCCCCAAGCTGTGCAGAGGCACCTTCTTGCAGGGTGTGAGAGAGCTTGTGAAGTTGCTGCCTGTGCATGATCCCTTATGGGAACACAGAGGGGACTTCAGTCTCTCGTAGGGTGAGCAGATGTCCCATTTTTATAGGGACAGTCCTGATTTTGGGGTCTTTTTCTTACATAGGCTCCTATTACCACCTGTCCCGATTTTTCACATTTGCTGTTTGGTCACCCTAGTCTCTAGCCAGCACCTTTCACCAAGAGAAAGGTGGGGGAGAGAGTTCATCTTCTTGGCTTCCCACACATGCTCCAGGCCACCCGGACCCTCAAATGATATTGGCTGAATTTTCAGGGCTTGTTCAAACTCTGCAAAACCAGCATCTGCCCCTTTAATTCTTGGAACATGCCAGCTGACTACATCTCCGGCCCCTTAAATGCACTGCAGCCCCTCACAGCTGCCTAACCCTCCTCCCCACCCAAATAAGTCAGCAGCTGCCTAATTCCCCTGCCAAGTGTCCCATCCTCACTTCCTATGTTAACCCCCCTGTAACCACCTCCACCCCCTCTTAGAGCCAGGCCAGCCTGGATTCCTCAGCCAGCCCTCCATAACAACACAATGCTGACACGCCCTCCCCACCCAGCTTCTGATCTTTCCTGCAAAACCTGCTCTATCTCCCCTCTGTACCTAATGTCAAATTCACCCGGTCAAGCCAGTTTTCCAAAGGTTAATCAGAACAAATGACCAAAGTGAAAGAGCAAACTGATTTTAATTACAATGAGCCGCTGGGAGCAGAGACATCAGAATGTTAAACCTGTTTGTAGACGAGGCTGGGCTTTGAAGAGGGACTGCACCAAATATATTGGAAGGTTGGTTTTGTGGCAATCAGTCTTACTCTACTTAAATTAAACCCTGTGACATGGTCTCCTCTGTCCAGCTCCAACGTTTTCTTGTTTCACCAAGGAGCTGATCTTTTATTATTGCCGTTCTTAGGAGTGTATGAATTTTCCATGCTGCTCAGGCACTAGTTGTGTCTGCACAACCATTTTGTATCCCGCAGATTTGGGGCACCTGTGCTTTCAACAGGGATATAACATCCAAACTCCCTGCTTTTCTTAATCAAGTGTTCATGAAAGCAAGGAGGCAATAGGGCTGAATTCAGCTGGCCAGAGCTAGAGGACAAGTGCAGGGGTGTGTGGAACCTTCCAATCTGCAGCACCCCCTGCCACTCCAGGCTGATTTCTCCCTGCCCCCCACAGCTTTCCCTGTTGACCTCAGTGTTGACCTGCAGCACTGCTTTGTAATCCAAACCTGGGGGTCTCCTAACACAAACAGCTCTGCCAATGCATTTCACTTGTCTTTCCCTGGCGCTGCGAAGGGCTGCTAGAAAACCCAGCCCTGCACTCCAGGCTGAAAACAGGGATCCAGCCAAACAAGAATACAATCACTTTACATGTATCAGAGGGGTAGCCGTGTTAGTCTGAATCTGTAAAAAGCAACAGAGGGGCCTGTGGCACCTTTAAGACTAACAGAAGTATTGGGAGCATAAGCTTTCGTGGGTAAGAACCTCACCTACCCCTCTGATACTTGACACCATGCAAGGCACTGCATTTAGCCGTATGGAATGGAAATCTATCTGAAGAAGTGAGGTTCTTACCCACGAAAGCTTATGCTCCCAATATTAATGTTAGTCTTAAAGGTGCCACAGGACCCTCTGTTGCTAATCCCTTTACAGTAATCTGTGCAGGTTTGTAACTCACTTCTATTCCTAGCTCTGCCACTGACCTGCTGGATCATCTTGGGCAAGTCACATTGCCTCTGTGCCTCGGTTTCCCCATCTGTAAAATGGGGATGAGGATTTTGAACTCCTTTGTAAAATGCTGTGAGATCTAGGGTTGAAAAGTGCTGTACAAGTAGAGCCCTAATGGATACAAAATTTGGATCTGCATTCGATCTGCAAAAATGGTTTTGAAGGGCTCTACATTAAGAGCTAGGTATTATTATGCTATAATACAGTTGGGATGTTATAACTTGATTCCCCCACCCCCCACATAGTCATCTGGCCAGTGAGCTTGTTCCTTACTCAGAACTCATTCAAGTTACTTTGGAGATCACCATGACCACATGCATTGATGACTGTCTAAGGAGCCCTGAACAAAGGATAATGGGAATAAATAGCAAACTGGATGGGGTTTGAAACTGCATCCCATCTCTGTTAGTGAGCAGAAGGAGGGTATAAGCAGTGTGTTAATGCATTTACAGAGGCTGTTGAATTCAGACGAGCTGCAGACATTAGTGAGGACAGAGAAATAATACCAAGGGACCTTCAGAGATCAGAAACAGAGGCATAAGGTCAGGGAGAAAGTGCACAATTAAACATCCAAATGAAAAAATAATCCCAAACACAGCCATTCATTTGGTTGGCTGGAAATGAGGGGGAGAGCTTTCTAAAACAGTTCTACTAGGCTGTGGAAGAGCCCGCAAGAGGTTATGAACGCCTTATCGTTTGGGAGTTTTAAGATCAGGCAGGAAAAAGCATGAGCAAACATGCAGTCAGGACAACAACACACAAGTCAGAGGTGAGGGATGGCCCTAAGGGTTTCCTTTTTAGCTTTGTCCAACCAGCTCTGTTAGTTGTTAATAGAGACTAGGCCATTCCTTCTCCACCTGGGCAACTATTGGACTGACTATATGCTCTTCAGAGCCCCTTCATTAGGGTGACCAAATGTCCCGATTTTATAGGGACAATCCCGATTATTGGGTCTTTTTCTTATATAGGATCCTATTACCCCACCACCCCCTGTCCTGATTTTTCACACTTGCTGTCTGGTCACCCTACCCTTCATTAACTTACATGTAAATAGCAGGAATGGCAGGCAGGCAGGCAGGTCATCAACTCTCTTTCTTTCTCCTGGAAGGTACCACAACATATTTCAATCACCAAAGATAACTTCCCACCACTCCCCCCACTTTCCTGAACTTAATGGGCAGTTTCACCTTGACAAGGGGGAACCATAGACCACCTCTGTTCCCTCAGCTGAGCTGGGATTGGAGAAGCAGCAGGAAAGGGTTCCCTGCTCTCTGCTAGCTGTTGAGCTCTTCCCTGCATGTTAAGCTGTTTGTCCAGGAAGAGGATGGTGGGGGTGGTAGTGGTTAGGTGTCTTTAACACAACCCAGCTGGGTGGGGGTGGGATTTGGGAGGAGTAAGCCAGACAGCTTATCAGAAGGAACTCTCAGTCACAGCTCTGGTAGGAGAGGACAGAGGAAAGGAGATCAGGGCCACCAGTGCTCATGTGGTCTTTTCCACCCCAATGCCATGATCCAGCATCTCGGTTGTGTCTGTTATAGCTTAGAAAAAATTGACACTTCCTCAGGGTGAAGCCCAGCAGGAAAGGCCCAAGCTATTTTTGTGCCCTCTTGGCACAGCCAACAGGAGCAGTCCTCCTCAAAGGGTAAGTCATGTGGTTCAGTGGACCAACTGACCACAGTGTTAGTAACCAGGAGAATCTATGTTTTAGTCCCATTCCTTCTTTCAGTGGGCACAGGGACTAAGAGTATGTCTACACTACGGGATTACTCCAGTTTTACAGAATTCGATTTTTGGCAACAGGTTGTATAAAGTCGAGTGCATGCAGCCACACTAAGCACATTAATTCAGCGGTGTGCGTCCATAGTACCGAGGCTAGCGTTGACTTCCGGAGTGTTGCACTGTGGGTAGCTGTCCCATAGTTCCCTCAGTCTCCCCCGCCCATTGGAATTCTGGGTTGAGATCCCAATGCCTGATGGGGCAAAAAACATTGTTGCGGGTGGTTCTGAGTACATGTAGTCAGGCCCCCCTCTCCCTCCCTCCGTGAAAGCAACGGCAGACAACCGTTTCGTACCTTTTTTCCTGGGTTACCTGTGCAGACGCCATACCACGGCAAGCATGGAATCCGCTCAGCTCAACGCAGCAGTCATGAACATTGTAAACACCTCGCGCATTATCGTGCAGTTTATGCTGAACCAGAACCTGCAAAATCAGGCGAGGAGGAGGTGGCGATGGCAGCGCGGCGACGAGAGTGACGAGGACATGGATACAGAATTCTCTCAAACCGTGGGCCCCGGCGCTTTGGAGATCATGGTGTTAATGGGGCAGGTTCATGCTGTGGAATGCTGATTCTGGGCCCAGGAAACAAGCACAGACTGGTGGGACCGCATAGTGTTGCAGGTCTGGGACGATTCCCAGTGGCTGCGAAACTTTCGCATGCGTAAGGGCACTTTCATGGAACTTTGTGACTTGTTTTCCCCTGCCCTGAAGCGCCAGAATACCAAGATGAGAGCAGCCCTCACAGTTGAGAAGCAAGTGGCAATAGCCCTGTGGAAGCTTGCAATGCCAGACAGCTACCGGTCAGTCGGGAATCAATTTGGAGTGGGCAAATCTACTGTGGGGGCTGCTGTGATGCAAGTAGCCAAAGCAATCACTGAGCTGCTGCTACCAAAGGTAGTGACTCTGGGAAATGTGCAGGTCATAGTAGATGGCTTTGCTGCAATGGGATTCCCTAACTGTGGTGGGGCGATAGATGGAACCCATATCCCTATCTCGGCACCAGAGCACCAGGGCAGCCAGTACATAAACCGCAAGGGGTACTTTTCAAAGGTGCTGCAAGCACTGGTGGATCACAAGAAATGTTTCACCAACATCAACGTGGGATGGCCGGAAAGAGTTCATGATGCTCGCGTCTTCAGGAACACTAGTCTGTTTAAACGGCTGCAGCAAGGGATTTACTTCCCAGACCAGAAAATAACTGTTGGGGATGTTGACATGCCTATAATTATCCTTGAGGACCCAGCCTACCCCTTAATGCCATGGCTCATGAAGTCATACACAGGCAGCCTGGACAGTAGTAAGGAGCTGTTCAACTATAGGCTGAGCAAGTGCAGAATGGTGGTAGAATGTGCATTTGGACATTTAAAGGGTCGCTGGCGCACTTTACTGACTCACTCAGACCTCAGCCAAACCAATATTCCCATTGTTATTGCTGCTTGCTGTGTGCTCCACAATCTCTGTGAGAGTAAGGGGGAGACATGTATGGCGGGGTGGGAGGTTGAGGCAAATCGCCTGGCCACTGATTACGTGCAGCCAGACACCAGGGCGATTAGAAGAGCACACCAGGAAGCGCTGCGCATCAGAGAAGCTTTGAAAACCAGTTTCATCACTGGCCAGGCTACGGTGTGACAGTTCTGTTTGTTTCTCCTTGATGAAAACCCTCCCCATTGATTGACTCATTCCCTGTAAGCCACCCATCCTCCCCACTTCGATCACAGCTTGCTGTCAAAGGAAATAAAGTCACTATATTTTAAAAACCATGTATTCTTTATTAATTGATTATAAAAATAGGGAGAGAGCTGACAAGGTAGCCTGGGTGGGGTGTGGGAGGAGGAGAGGAGGAAAGGAAAAGGCCACTTCAAAACTTGTTGAATGACAGCCTTCTGTTGCTTGGGCTGTCCACCGGGGTGGAGTGGCAGGGTGCACGGAGCCTTCTCCCCCCCCTCCGCGTTTTTGGGCGTCTGGGTGAGGAGGCTATGGAACTTGGGGAGGGGGGAGGGTGGTTAAACAGGGGCTGCAGTGGCACTCTGTGATCCTGCTGCCGTTCCTGAAGCTCCACCAAACGCCGGAGCATGTCCGTTTGATCCCGCAGTAGCCCCAGCGTTGCATCCTGCGTCCTCTGATCTTCCTGCCGCCACCTCTCATCTCGAGCATCCCTCCTGTCCTCACATTCGTCCCTCCTGTCCTCACGTTCATTGGCTGCTTTCCTGTACTGTGATACTGTGTCCTTCCACTCATTCAGATGAGCTCTTTCATTGCGGGTTGACTGCATGATCTCAGAGAACATTTCATCGCACGTGCGTTTTTTTCACTGCCTTATCTGAGATAGCCTTCCGGATGGAGGAGGGAGGCTTGAAAAATTTGCAGCTTCAGGAGGGAAAAAAGAGAGAAAAGTATTTAAAAAGATACATTTTACAGAACAATGGGTATACTCTTTCACAGTGAACAACACTATTCACATTACATAGCACATGTGATTTCGGTACAACGTCGCATTTTGCATCTTAATATTGAGTGCCTGCAGCTTTGGTGTTAGAGATCACAAACGCAGGGCCGGGCAACAGAATTTGGCTTGCATGCGGCCATGGTAAGCCATTGTCTTTCTGCAACCTTCATAAAAGCAGCACCCTCCTTTCCCATACCAAGCAAAGCCCGTTGAGTGCTGCGGTTTTCGTGTTAACGTGCAGCAGCAGAAACCAAACTAACACACACACACCCGCATCCAATTGTCTGGGATGATCGCTTTATCCCTCCCTCTACCGCGGGGCTGGTATCAGGGAAGATCCCTGCTAGCCAAATGTGAACAGCTCAGCGCCAATGCCACCCCCCCCCCCGACTGCTTGGCTAATTGCAGGGAAGGATTTATTTTCAGCCACAGGCAAACAGCCCAGTAGGAATGGCCACCTCTGTCCCCTTAATTAAATTCCCGTATTTCAACCAGGTTCCCATGAACGATATCACTCCCCTGAGGATAACACAGCGAGATAAAGAATGGATGTTGTTTGAATGCCAGCAAACACAGGGACCATACGCTGCCAGGCTTTGTCATGCAATGATACTAGATTACTTGCTACTAGCATGGCGTGGTAAAGTGTCCTACCATGGAGGACAGAATAAGGCTGCCCTCCCCAGAAACCTTCTGGAAAGGCTTTTGGAGTACCTCTAGGAGAGCTTCATGGAGATGTCCCTGGAGGATTTCCGCTCCATCCCCAGACACGTTAACAGACTTTTCCAGTAGCTGTACTGGCCACGAATGCATCCCAAATCCTCAGGACAAATTAATCATTAAAAAATGCTTGCTTTTAAACCATGTTTTATATTTACAAAGGTACACTCACCAGAGGTCCCTTCTCCGGTTTCATGGTCCAGGAGACCGCCTTGGGAGGCTTGGGACGCTATTTCAGTCAGGCTGAAAAAAAGATCCTGGCTGATGGGGAGAACGGTGTGCTGTGTGCTCTCTGCAAGCTCATCCTCCTCCTCCTCATCTTCCCCATCCGCAAAATCCTCAGGCATGGCTAAGAGTACCCCCTAATCAGAATCGACAGTCAGGGGTGGGGTAGTGGTGGCAGCCCCCTCTAGAATTGCATGCAGCTCATTGTAGAAGCAGCATGTCTGCGGCTCTGCCCTGGACTGTCCGTTTGCTTCTTTGGTTTTCTGGTACGCTTGTCTGAGCTCCTTAACTTTCACTTGGCACTGTAGTGAGTTCCTATTGTAGCCTCTCTCCATCATGCCCTTGGAGATTTTTTAAAATATTTTGGCATTTCGTCTTTTGGAACGTAGTTCTGCTAGCATGGAATCGTCTCCCCATACAGCGATCAGATCCAGTACCTCCCGTACGGTCCATGCTGGTGCTCTTTTTCAATTCTCAGACTGCATGGTTACCTGTGCTGATGAGCTCTGCATGGTCACCTGTGCTCTCCACGCTGGACAAAAAGGAAATGAAATTCAAAAGTTCGCGGGGCTTTTCCTGTCTACCTGGTCAGTGCATCCGAGTTCAGATTGCTGTCCAGAGCAGTCACAATGGTGCACTGTGGGATAGCTAGCGGAGGCCAATATCATCGAATTGCATCCACACTAACCCTAATTCGAACCGGCAATGTCGATTTCAGTGCTACTCCCCTCGTCGGGGAGGAGTACAGAAATTGATTTTAAGAGCCCTTTATGTCGAAGTAAATGGCTTCATTGTGTGGACGGGTGCAGGGTTAATTTGATTTAACGCTGCTACATTTGACCTAAACTCGTAGTGTAGACCAGGCCAAGGACACAAAGCCCTTATCCAGCTGTGTAATGGAGATAACCATCCTTTCCCAATCCCAGAGAGGCACCCAAGGGGTTAATATTGCAGCACACTCTGAAGATGTTCTCATTTACCGTTGCAGAGATGGAGCTGGATCCCTGTGCCCCTATAAGGGAAGCTGGCTGCAATCTCTGGGAAGAGCCAGCCCTGGATTTCCATGCCCACTGTGATCAGGCTCAGCCTGCAGCCCATCGTCACCACAGCTAGCATCTAAACACAGCCCGTCTGGGATGTGGCTTGATGTTGGTAACTCAAAAGCAGCACAAACCTCAGCATAGCTACTCCCAGTGAGCCACTCCTACCCCCACCCCCCTTAGATCCTGCACTTGGCACAGTGGGAGTGACTCACTGGGACAACACAAGAGTTACACCCCTCGGTGACACCCAGACTGTGAGAGCTTATCCCAGACTCACCCTGGTTTCTCTTTGGCCAGCCACTAATGATTCTCTCTTACAGCTCCTTGTAGATGGCATTCTGCCTGGGGAGCCCCTCACTCCAGCTTCCCCAGGGAATCCCTTTCTAATTGTCCCCTTTGCTCGTTCATGTGGACACACGATGATGAGGTGAGGTGGAATGATCTCCAAACTGGTGGTGCCCATGAATCATTAACCAGTTTCTCTCATTTGCTTTTCTCACTCTTCTTGTCCTGACATTCTTCATCTCTGTGTCCCTCTGCCTCCTGCTCACTCCTAGTGACGTTCGCTATTAATAATATTCAGCATTTGCAAATTGCTTCTCTTCCAAAGACTTAAAGGGCTTTATGCAGATGGAGAGGTGTCAGTATTTCACTTTTATAGGTGGGGTATTAGAGACACAGAAAGCTCAAGCGGGTCAGTGCAGGGCTTGGAGTAGAAGAGGTCTCCTGATTGCTAGTCCAGTGCTCCGTTCCCCAGACCACAGGTGTCTGCTTCTGCAGCATCCACCCCAGTGTGCCTGATGCTAATGCTTTTCTCCTCTGAAAGGTGCTTATCAGAGTTAACTAACTAACCCATTAGTGTTTCATTTAGGTGTTGTCTACATAGAGGGGTTCATCTGCATTAACTTGAATTAGTATGCAGTCAAATGACCTCCATCCCCACGATGCATCATGCCATGCTTCAGAGTGTACTAACTCGCTAGGTAACACCTATTCCATAATCACTTTGATGGTATATTAAGCTCATCACTTATTGAGTTAGTGTGGACTAATGCTCATGTGAACACACTGCCCCGTCGCACTAGATTGGCAGTCTGCCAACTGCTATCCCACACTGCTTTGTGTGACACCAGGACCAGACTGTTTGTTTATCTGTGTGCTCTCCTGTGCTCCGGGGTCACGTTGATCAAATGAGACAAGACACTCTGTACTCTGCAATTCTGCAGCTGTGGCATCCGTTGCAGAATCCACCCCTTGTACCAGGATTTAAGCCTTTGTTTCAGATAGATTCAGTCTCCAGGCCTTATAGGAGGAAAGAAAACCGGCCAAATATGCACTGAGTGTAAAGCACAGGGCAGTGCGTGCTGCAGACAACCTGGAACAATCAGTGGATCATTGCAGCACAAACATCTAACTGATATCTTTATCCAACTGCTCCCCATGCCTTCCAGGGAGCCTACAGTCCTAACTGCCCCCTGCCAAGCTGCCAAAACCTTCTCCTTCCAATTTGAGAACATCTAGGATTCATTTATGCATTGCCAGTACAAAAATCTGCAGCCTGCTAAAAAATTAAACATTTTAGGGCAGTGCAAAACTAATTAAATTCAATAGCTAATTAAATAAGAGGGAGAATATCATGCTGAGTATAATAATCGTTTCCAGATTAACTTTAATGCAAACATGTATCTGAACCTGCAGCAGAATCTGCTGTGCTGGATTGCCACAGAATCCAGGGGTCTGGCTACAGAATTTAGGACCAGCTTGTCAGGGAGAATAGAGACTTTGGGTCTATCGAGTCTGTTCTGGATCAGACAATGGGGTATTTCCTGAGGGGGAGCTGTGAACAGAGAACGCTCTCTGGAGTCGTTGCGGGACAAGTTGGGAGAGTCTGAAAAACAATGATGGGGCCTAATCACATCTCTGTGCACACAGCTCCCCTTGATGCAAGTGCACATGAATCTGAGTGGACAGCTGGGCCTGTTGGGATTTTGTTTTAATTTGTATTATAATAATGCCCAGAGGCCCCAGCTGAGAGCAGGGCCCCATTGTACAAGGCTCTATATACATCCATGAGTCCCAAAGAGTTTACAGTTTATGGCCCCAAACCTGAAAAACATGTGCTGATCTTTACATGCATGAGTTATCACATTGATCTCTGTGAAATTGAGCACCTGCTTCACTGGTCACAGGATGGGGGCCTAAACAGACAAGACAGAGAGTGGGAGAAAGGAATTATTATCACCCCCGCCCCACGGGGAACGGGGGCATAGTGGAAATGAAGTGCCTTGCTCAAGGTCACACAGGAAATGTGTGGGAGAGCTGGAACCGAATCCAGATTTTAAAGTGATGCTTTCTTTGAGTTCTACACCTTTCCTATTATACAGACTCACTTTCCCCTTCTTTCTACAATATCCTTGACTACTTAGTGTTCTCTGGGTCAAATTCAGCCCTGATGCAGCTCCATTGACGTCAAAGGGATTTCACACACTGCACAGAGCCCTGAGTTTTCATTTTTTAATCTAGGGCTGTGTTTCCCTCTAAAGTAGTCATGGGGTCCTGGCTTTTAAATGAGCTCTATAAAGCATTGTTGGAGAAGACAGCAGTGTGGAGGAGGCTGGGGTGCAGTGCCAGCTCTCTGCTAAGTCCCTGCAGCCTGATACTTAGCAGACCTTTTGCTGTGAGAATGCAACTGTTGCGGCCGTTTCCCTGTTGTTGGTTAGTTTAGCCCTCCAGCTAAGCCAAAATGCCCATAGCCCCTTGTGGACAAATGGAAGGCCAAACAAGAGGTCCCTAAAGCCAAAACGTTAACCTAGTCTTTTCCCTGGCTCAAAATGCTCCTGTGAGAGCCTGACAAACTGTGCCTGGCTACAGTACTGAGCCCTAGGGTATGTCTACACTGCAATTAGACACCTGCACCTGGCCCGTGCCAGCTGACTCAGATGGGCTCAGGTTGCAATGCTGTTTAATTGCAGCGTAGACATTCCATTCCAGCTCAGGCTGCAATGTGAGCTCTGGGACCCTCCCCCCTCACAGGGTCCTAGAACCCAGGCTACAGGCGAAGCCCAGACGTCTATGCTATAATTAAACAGCACCCCGCCCCCCAGCTGGCACAGGCCAGTGGCAGGTTTTTAATTGCAGTGTACACATCCCCTTAGAGTCAGCGGGAAGTTCAAAGGCACTAGCCCTGGGGAGGTGTCAAGCCTAGCCAAGGACTCTCCTGACTCCTCCTACCACAAGGTTACCTCACTGCTTCCCCACAGGCCCTTCATTCCCCTCCTCAGGACTTGCCTCTCCAGGCAAAGCATAATCCCCTCCTTAGGGTTCATTGGCTGGGTGTCTTTTTTACGGTTTCTTCCTGGACCCGTTCCACTGTTCCTTCAAAAGCTCCCTCAGGCTCTCCCAGGGTCTTGCACTCAGAAGGGTGTGTGTGTGTGTGTGTGTGTGTGTGTGTGTTTTGTTTTTGTTTTTGTTTTGTCATAGAGATGCCCAGCAAGTCTTGTCCCTTCCCCAACCTCTCCCGTTGTGAGGGCAGGGCTGCTCCCCTAGCACTTATATCCTGCAGCCTGTGCCATCTCTGGCATTCCCAAACAAGTTTCAAACAACACCACTCTCGCCCCCTTCTTCTTCTTCTTCTTGAGCTACCCAGCTCTTTCCCTGTTTTTTTCAGCCGCTACCTCCCAGGATCCTTGCTAGGCCAACAGATCCTGGGCCTCCCTGCCCAGACCTTCTTTTTTGGCTAAAGAAACCCACCAGTTGCCCCTGCTAGGAACAGGAGAGAGTCACAACCATTTCCCCTCGCTGAACTGGGGAAAGACTAGGAGTACTTGTGGCACCTTAGAGACTAACAAATTTATTAGAGCATAAGCTTTCGTGGACTACAGCCCACTTCTTCGGATGCATATAGAATGGAACATATATTGAGGAGATATATATACACACATACAGAGAGCATAAACAGGTGGGAGTTGTCTTACCAACTCTGAGAGGCCAATTAATTAAGAGAAAAAAAACTTTTGAAGTGATAATCAAGCTAGCCCAGTACAGACAGGTTGATAAGAAGTGTGAGAATACTTACAAGGGGAGATAGATTCAATGTTTGTAATGGCTCAGCCATTCCCAGTCCTTATTTAATCCTGAGTTGATTGTGTCTAGTTTGCATAGTTTATTCAAACTCTTAAGAACATAGGCTTATTTTTAAAAAAATGTAGGTACTTTAAAATCAGGCATTACAGTGTCTAAATATGGATTTAAGTAAGTGGCCTGATTTTCAGAAGAGCTGAACACCCACAAACAGAAGAAAATGTTTGGACACTGATCTACATTTTTACCTGGCTCATGGGCTTCATTGAAGGACTGGAACTTTCATAGATTTGAAAGTTTGGTAAAAAAATGCATCCGAAGAAGTGGGCTGTAGTCCACGAAAGCTTATGCTCTAATAAATTTGTTAGTCTCTAAGGTGCCACAAGTACTCCTGTTCTTTTTGCGGATACAGACTAACACGGCTGCTACTCTGATACCTGGGGAAAGACTGCATCTATACAACTGGCCCACTTCCCAAAATGCCCCCATTTCCTTTTGGCCTACCAGGGAGTTGGCCCCAGTGTTCTCTAGCCTAATTTCATTCTGCTCATTACATTCTGTCCATAACATTTCATTTTTAATTGAGCATGGGATTCCCCTCTTCCTGCCCTGTTGTGTAATGTTCCTGTATGCTCTGGAACAGCCTTCACCCCAGAAATGGCTGCATTTCTGAGTTACAAAGTGTTCACTCCAGATTGGTACTCTGTAAAGCCAGCAGGGTGCTTTGGGATCCTCGGAGGGCAGGTACTGTGGAACTAGGGTAACCAGATGTCCCAATTTTATAGGGACAGTCATGATTTTTGGGTCTTTTTCTTACATAGGCTCTTATTACCCCTCACCCCCGTCCCGATTTTTCACATTTGCTGTCTGGTCACCCTATGTGGAAATCAGTCATTACTGTGGAGTGAGTATTGTGTGTAACCTGTTAGAATTCCTTCGCTGTGCCCTCCTGCTGCAGCCCCAGGGGCTGGTGCTCTCTGTGGGCAAAGACCCCTGCTGTTAGCTGAGAGTGTTCACTGATCTCACTCACAAGCCTTTGATCAAAGGCTCTCTTGCTTTGGGAAGTTTTCTGGCCTCAGAATTCTCTGCTGTGCTGATCAAGGCCAATTGTGCTGATCCGGGGCCTGAAACATCAGAGAAAGCTGGCTTAGGACTGGGTGCTCCCGGGGCTTAGCCATTCGACAGGCCTTTGCAAGAGCATGACCCCATGTGAAGGGGGGTGGGTGGGACTAAGACTCCTGTCAGAATGTACAGCTTTCTGTACGCAGGGTTTCTCCTATCTCTGATTTTCTCCTCCACTCCCTAGCCGGCTCCGCTTCCTCTCTCTCAGTGCATCCCATCGCTTGTCAGTGTGAATTAAAGCAAACTCCTCCATCCTCTAGTCTCTTTGTTGCTTTGCCTAGGAACTGCATCAAATGATTTGTTTCACTCTCCCTCACCTCTCCATCAAGCCCTTGCCTCTCACTCTCTTTTCTTGCATCTGGGCGCAAGCAAACAATACATATTTTAATACAGCTAAATGTACATGTATACAACAAAGAATGCAGGCCATACTTACAGGATGGGGGGACTCTATCCTGGGAAGCAGTGACTGAAAAAGAGTTGGGGGTTGTGGTGGATAAACAGCTGAACACGAGCTCCCCGTGTGATGCTGTGGCCAAGAGGGCTAATGCGAACCTGAGATGCATAAACAGGGGAGTCTCGAGTTAGAGATGTTATTTTACCTCTATATTTGGCACATATGTGACTGCTGCTGGAATACTGTATCCAGTTCTGGGTCCACAAGTCAAGAAGGATGTTGATCATTGGAGAGGGTTCAGAAAAGAACCACAAGAATGATTAAAGATTTAGAAAACAGGCCTTGTAGTGATAGACTCAAGGAGCTCAATCTATTTAGCTTAACAAAGGGAAGGTTAAGGGGTGACTTGATGTCAGTCTATAACTACCTACATGGGGAATAAATATTTGATAATGGGCTCTTCAGTCAAGCAGAGAAAGGTGTAACATGATCCAATGGCTGGAAGTTGAAGCTAGACAAATTCAGACTGGAAATAAGGTGTAATTTTTTAATGGTGAGAGTAATTAATCATTGGAACAATTTACCAAGGGTCATGGTGGATTCTCCATCAGTGACAATTTTTAAATCAAGATTGGCTGTTTTTCTAAAAGATCTGCTCTAGAGGAATTATTCTGGGGAATTTCTGTGGACTGTGTTATTCAGGAGATCAGCTAGATGATCACAATGGTCCCTTCTGGCCTTGGAATCTCTCTTTCTCATGACTCCCTATTGAATTCCAGTGATGCTTTCAGCTCCTTCCTGAAATGCTCAGAACTGCCCCCTACATATAATTATGCAGTATGTGTTGGGTCAGTTTTTTACCCCCAGTTAGTAATCCAGTCTCATCAGAAAGAGGGTCAGGGAGCTCACATAATCCCTGATTGCTCCTTTCCCCCTGTCCCAAATAGGGAAATAATCCCCGTTGTGTTAAATGATTGTGGCTGGAGCATGGAGAATAAGGAAGAACACAGACCAGGCAAAGAAACTCACCAAGATTTATTAATCTCACACAGGAGAGAAATCCCAGCAGCTCCTCAAAAGCAACAATCCCCTTTGCCCCAAACCCTGCAGGTTACATCCCACCCGCAGTGTGTTCTCCCCCATGGGGTCAGCACCGGGGGACGTCAGCCACTCTCTTGTCAGGGGCTAGACAGTGTTGTATAAATGGGAGTGGTCCAGCTACCTTAATGAAACATTCCATTGAGACTGCAGGACTAGGTGGGAATGCAGGGGAACAGTTGCAGGAACAAGAGAGGGTTCCAGGGTGGCTGCCCTGAAGCCAGGGGACTCATGCAATGGAACAGCTCTAACTTTGGATACAGTGCCAGTGGTTATCAAACAAAGGGGCCCATTTCTTAAGCCAGATCTTCCCCATGATTCCACCCCACTAACCAATCCTGTTCCCATAGCCGCCTTGCAGCCAATCGAGATTTCCATGAAGATGAAGAAGCATTAGGACAGTAGTGAGGAGTAAAGATTAAACTAAACCTGCTTTGCTGCCATGGGTGCAGTTGCTTGCTTTCTTCTCCCCAGAGGCTGGTCAGGACCAAGTCGCCCTTTGATGCCTGTAGCCTCGTCTCACCAGCTGACTTTGCAACCTGGTTAAGTCCTCCGGTGTTGACTACTCCTATTGTGGTGTCATCCACAAATTTGATCACAGTTATAGTTACACCAAAGAAACATCTGAAATGTCAGGCACTCGCAAGATCCAACCTGAAACATTGCATTGAATTCTGGGACTCACAGTGCCTGTGAGATATTGACAGATTGGATGCAGGTCGGAGAAGGCCTGGAGGGAATGATTTATATGAGGATATTGAAATAATTAAATTACATATAGCTTAGCTATACAGCAATCCAGGGGAGCGGAACACAATAGACTCTTAGCTATTTGAATGGTGTAAACACCAAGGAAGGAGAGGGATTATTTAGGGTGGAACAAAGGGGTGTAGCTAGGAATAATGGGATGAATTTGGAAAGGAACAAAAGACAAATATCAGGATACACTGATGGAAAGATGTATTAGTCTTAGGAAGAGTCCCACGAGAAGTGGTGGAAGCTCCGTTGCTTGGGACATGCAAAGCTAGAGTGGACAAAGCACTAGGAAGTGTCCCGTAGGGAATAATCCTGCTTTGCTAGGGTGGAGGGAAGAGACCGACTTAATAAACTAACAGAGCTTTTCCATCTTGAGCTTCTATGAGTCTATCAGCATGCGTGGGAGGGGACACTGAGATGTAATAATACCAGGTTTTCCATTTTTTACTTGCTATATACTCATTTTAATAATAGTGATGGTGGTAAAATTAGTATAATAAGCTATTAATATGAGTTGCTGACTTCCTTGCAATTGGGGTTTGGGGCTAGGATTGCAAACAAGGCCCCCTCTGATACAGAGAGGAGTAGCTGGGGGTGGAGGATTAGCACTGGAGCACGGCCTAAACCTGCTGGGAATTACTAGAGAGGAGAAGACACACAGGCGGGGAACAGAATTCCGCTGCTTGGGACGTTAGAGACATTGCCCCAGTTTTTCCAGTGACGGAGGTTTTGAACTGCCCCACTCTCACATACACACACAGAGATCCTATTCCCATCCCTAGTTCAAACAAAATGACAAACTCTCTTCACACATAGCTACACACATTCTTCCAACCACTCCCCCCAGCATTCTGATACCCACACTACAGCCTATGTTTTCAAACAGGGCACGTCAATTTTGCTCATCTCAATTTTCCAGTACCCAAGATGCCATGCAAAATTAGTGGGCACTGTTGAAAATGTAGGCCTAAATGTGTAGGGGGAATACCCCCTGGGTGACTGTGAGCAATAGACACACACACAGGGCTTATCAAGGGGCTAGTTAATCTGGCTAATCTCAAGAGGGAAGTTCAGATCCTTGAACCCCAACATGTGGGCAGTGCCTTACACTGGATCACACAGTTAATTGTGTGGTGTCATATCGTACATGGTGGTAAAACTCCACCCCCTTCTCCTCGCCACACATTTTCAATATAGGCAGTGGGAGTGCAGTCCTTTCCCCAGTGATCATGCTGTGTCTAGTTCTCCATGTCTCTCATTTTTATGTTAGCATGCTCCTACTTTCTGAATTTCCATTGATGGATTCCACTGCTCCCACAAGAATGGTACAGGCAAGTGGGTAGGGGTGGAACAATCATAAAGAAGCCACAGCTGACACTGTTAAGATTAGCCATCACTGCAGTGCAATTTCCCAGTGGCTACATCGTTCCATCTGCTTGCATACTCAGGGGTGGAAGGGTGACTCCCTTACTGGATTATGCATTTCTCCTCTTGCTTTATATTATCAGTGGATGGTCAGCAGGCCCTGAGGTCTCCCTGGTGAGGTCACAGCCAGTGGGTTGCCAGTTGTTACAGAACTTTCTTCAGCCAGCAGTCCTCTCTGAGCAGAGACAGTGGCGTCCTGTAGCTGATGAGTCCATGCCTCAGGGAGATGGGTGTCTTCAGCGCCTTTCCGCAGCGGGCCCTGGCAGCACCTGGCATTTTCCTCCTGGATCTGGGTGACCTCGGTGTTACCTCCATACACACCTGCAGCATTGTTGGCCACATTGGTAACGTGGACTTTATTGCCAGATCTCTTCTTCTTCCGGCTCTTGTTCTGAAAGAGGAGGCAAGTGAAGACTTGCTTGAACTTCTTGCGGAAATGCTTAGAGATGAGGGCATAGACGATGGGGTTGAGGCAGGAGTTGGCATACGACAGGCAGTGGGAGGCCAGGCGGCAGGCATAGGTGGCTCGGTTGAAGGGGAAGTAGCCAAACCAAAAGCATAGGATGACCAGGTGGTGGGGCAGCCAGCAGAGGCAGAAGATTATGGCCACAGCCACAATCATCTTGGTAACCTTGCACTTGGCCTTACGGGACTCTGAGATTCTCTCGATGGGGTCTACGGAGGTCCACAGGAACTTGATCGTCCTGGCATAAGCCAAGCTCACAACAACCACGGGCAGGAGGTACCCAAACACAAAGGTGAGGATGTCCAGGATCTTCCGGCGTTGGTCCTCCCAAATGGGGACACAGATGGGCACCCCGTGGTAGTGGATAATCTGGTAGTAGCTGAGGTAGGGCCCTGAAAAGAGCAGTGACAGGGTCCAGATCACTATGATGGCAACCGCTGCATTCCAGGAGGTCCGGAGATCCCGGGATTTCAGTGGGTAGCGAATGGCCAGGTACCTGCAGAAGGGATGGGGTGAGGCAGGGGTTAAACAGCAACACAAATGAGTAAGCAAAGGAACTTCACTGTCACTGTCCTGCTATTCCATGCAGCCCCCTCCCAGGTGCTGTCTCCAGTGAGGCCTCTCATCTTCACTCCTCCACCCCTTGGGAGGGAGGATTAAGCAGAACCCCCTGGGCAATTTGATCTTTCTTTCTTCCACCACTCAAGCATTCTTCCCCCCAATCCCTCCTCCACCCAATGGACTCTTTGATCCTCCTAAGCCAGCCACGGGAGAGATTCTAGTTTCCTCACTGACACCCTGTTGCACTGGGCCTGGGGGACTGATGGGTTTGGAGAGCAGAAATCCAGCCTCAATTCACTCCTGTACGGAAGAACAAACCAACCTCTCCCCAACGAGGAAGAAAAAGGGCTGGGTAAGCAGACTGTGGGAGAGCTTGTTTTGGGTGCTGAGAGAGAGGAGGAGGAGGAGGTGAGGAGCAACAGAGAAGGGAGGGAGAGAGGAAAGGGAAATGGGGGAGAGGGATAACGAGAGAGGTTTATGGGGGGAAGGGAGAATGGAGGGAGTTGGGAGGGGAGATCTGTGGGTTGACAGAGAAGGGAGACCTGTGGAATGAGTCAAGGGAGGGGATGGAGATGGAAGATGAGGGAGCTCTGTGGAATAGGTCATGGTGGATCTGCTAGGATTGTGGTTGAGGGTAAGAGCACATGCATGGCCCTGTGCAACAGCCTGCCACTGGATCAGAAATGGACAGCAGTGACAAGGGGCTACAGGGGATCAAACCCCAGACACAGTGAGTGACCCTGTCCTGGGTGGGTTGTGCCTGCTCCTGACAGATACCGGTGGGGTCTGCCTTTCTCCTACACTTACCTCGCCATGCCAATCCAGTTTTTTGAACTGAAGTGAGAGACCCAAAGCGTGAGTGGGGATGGGTGGGGGAGGCTCACCTGTCAACAGAGACGGCTGCCAGGGTGAAGCTGCTGGCGTACATAGTGAGGTAGATGAAGAAGTGCACAGCCTTGCAGGCAAAGGAGCCAAAGAGCCACCCGTCCAGTGTGTAGATGGTGGCTTGGAAGGGGACGCAGCAGATGATGAAGCAGAGGTCTGCCATGGCCAGGTTGAGGATGAACAAGTTGGTGGTATTGTACTTCACCTGGCCATTGTGCAGCAGCACGGCCAGCACCAGCCCATTCCCCACTGTGCCCAGAAGGAAGATGAGGGAGAAGACCACCGGCACGATGATGCCCGCAGCACGCACCTCCAGGCTGTTGGAGGAGGCATTCCAGCTCTCTGGCATCTCCCCATCAGACAGTGGGCCTGGCAAGGGAGGGAAGAGAGAAAAACAGCAGATCCTCTGTGTCTACTGTGCATCTCCAGTGTGTCTGCTGGGTGTCAGCGGCACAAGAACACCTCTCAGTGGAGAACACAGCAGCTACTGTCAGCCCTGCTCCTATTGACTCCACCTAGCTGGAGCTCCACCTTTGTGGCCCCTTTGTGGTGTCTTAGCAAGGCGAACCCATGAGTCTCCCAGTGAGAGGCCCTAGTGTGTATCTTAGCTATGCTGGTATAAAGGAGCGGTGGTGGCTTTAGGCCTATGCAGCTGCATAGATCCCTGTCCTTCCAAGGTCTCACTTCACACTCCCACTAACCCATCATACCAGGCCCCATCCCTGGTCCCCAGTCTGTGGTCCCGTTGGAGTGTGGTGCCCAAGGGCTCTGGCAGGGGGTGAATTTCATAACAGCTCTTCCTACCCCTGCTTAGAAAGCTGTACTTTGGCTCCATCTCCTGGCCCGTATGAGGGAGGGTCCCCAGGAGCCACAGAGCCTCTCTCAGAGGCAGAGGGATTTGCTACAGCCTGAGAGAGTCACAGGCAGGGAGGAGGAGACTGGGGGTGTTGTGGATATAGGGAGGTGGGGCTTGAACCTGAGTGGGGCGGGAGCTGTCACTTCACATAGAGCCCCACAAAACCAAGGGCCAGTTCTGGCCAGAGCAAAAGCAAACACATGCACAGTGAAACCCCAGTGAGGTGACTGAGGTGCAGTGGCATTTGGGGTGAGACTGCAGTACGTTTGCTGGGCGCTAGGAGTCGAACCCTGGCCTGCTGTCACATCAGAGCACAGCGGTGGGTCATAGCCTTTGACACCCTGCTAAACTAAGAACAAGTCCTTTCGCTGATGCCCTTGTGGCCCCTGAGGTCCAATCTCCCATTAGACGTCAACATCCAATAAGCTGATTTAACGATGACATCAAGAGATGCAGAGTCCCTTCATCAACTGTGACATAATTGACTGGACTTCTATTGGGATCAGCCAGTCAGGATTTGCTTGGCTTTAGGTCACCACAGGGACCCTAGCTGTGCTAAATCCAAGACAGCCTCCTGCACCAGCCAACGCTGCATGAGTGCAAGTACCAACGGTGACACCGGCCTCTGTTGGGGGAGCCTCTGCCAGGCACCACTTGACCCTCTTTACTCCATTACATTCCCAAAGCCGTTAAACCTCTTGGGATTTCTTGTTTTAGTGAGTTTTAATCTCAGCTTTCCTTTGACAGGGGCTCAGCAGAGGCCCCCAGGGAAGTAGGAGGCAGCCCTTGGGGGTGGGGAAAGCGACCCCTGCACCTTCTATCCCCACAGCATCACCTAACCAGCTCTGATAGCAGGGAGGTCTCCTAGGCCGAGGGGTTCTGCCATCTAAGTTAGAAGGGACACAGTCAGCCCTACCTTACAAGAGCAAACCAGCATGCCTGGCCCCAGCGCCCTCCAGCCCGGCTCCCTCTGCTCTGTCCCACACCAAAAAGGGGTTAGCGCTCTCTTTCAACCCAGCGTTCCCACTGTTCTAAAAAGTGGTGGGGCCAGCGTCTAGAGATCACTCGGTGTCCCACACCAGGGGATGGCTGCCTCTTGCCATGTTTGAAGTAATAAGAGATCGAGGGATGAATTAGAAAAATGACCAGTTTTGTGTGAGCAGAGGCAGTTTTGTTCAGTGGACACAGCCCAGGCCTGGGCATCAGGAGACCTGGGTTCTACTCCTGTCTCTGTGACCTTGAGCAAGTCACTGTCCCACTCTGCGCCCATTTCCCTTCCTCCCACTCTTTGTCTGGCCTGTCAGTTTAGACTGTGAGCTACCGGGGCAGGCACTGTCTCTTTATGTGTTTATTTAGCACCTAGCAGAATGGGGTCCTGGTCTCGGCTGGCTCCTAGGCACTACCGTAAGACAAAGTAATAACATTAAGAAGCTAAGTTCAACTACATGAGCAGGGAACTGGAGTATTCTGGCTAATTCCAGGACTTCGCACACACAGTGACCTCAAGCAGAGCACTGCGTGACAGCGCACGTCACCAATGAGGCACAAGCATCGTATCCTATATTAGATTATCTTCTTATTATTACACCGGCAGAATAAATTGTCATTGGTTGATCAGTAATCATAAGGGAAGGACATTGTTACCGAGCAACATCTGATGATCAACTATTTATGGGTGCAATGAGCCCCCAGAGTCTCTTCTGTCTTACTCCAGCAGGGACCAGGGCTTTCCCTCTCATTCACAGAACTTCACTCGAGCAGGTTGTCTCTGCACTCCTGGCTCTTGAGGGGCTGACTCTGTACCTCTGGTCTCCACAGCTCTCCCGCCCAATGTCCTCTCTTTCCCATGCGGAGAGACCTGTTCCCATAGCTCTGACACATGAGTAAACTTTGCACCACATGGAGAAACCTGTCCCCATACATCTCTCTCCCCAGAATCTTCTCTGCCCCACACAGAGAGATCTGTCCCCATAGCTCTTCAGAATCCCCTCTACCCCACATGGAGAAATCTGTCCCCACAGCTTTCCCTCCCAGATTCCCCTCTGGCCCACACAGAGAGACCTGCTCCTATAGATCTTCCCCCCAGTATCCCCTCTGCCCTACACAGACACCTGTCCCCCCAAATCCCCCTCCCTTCCCAACATCCCCTCTGCTCCACACACAGGAGCAGCGCCAGGGTTTTTGTGGCCCTAGGCGGCAGCGCTCCTCCTCAGAGCATTTGGCGGTGGGGGGTCCTTCCACTCTGCGTCTTCGGGGTGCTTCGGCGGCGGGTCCCGGAGCGAGTGAAGGACCCGCCACTGAAGTGCCCCGAAGACGCGGAGGAGCGGAAGGACCCCCGCCGACAAATTGCCGCAGAGGATGGCAAAATGCCACCCCCCAAATCCTGCCACCCTAGGCTACCGCCTAGGGTCCCCTAGTGGAAGCGCCGGCCCTGTCCACACAGACACCCCCCCCACCCCCCCCCCCCCAGCATCCCCTCTGCCCCACACGGACACCTGTCTCTCCAACCCCCACAGCATCCCCTCTGCCCCACACAGACACCTGTTTCCCAGCTGCCCACTCCCAGCATCCCCTCTGCCCCACACGCACCTGTCCCCCCAGCTTCCCCCGGAGCCGCACGGCAGCAGCGGGCGGGCTCTGTTGCTCTCCCCGTCGAGTCCCCGGGCTCTGGCAGCGGGGCGCTCTCTCTCGCTGGCGGCGCCCCGGCCCCAGGCCCCGCGGACGGGGCAGGAGTAAGGGGAGAGCGACCGCGCTGCCTCCGCCAGCCCTGCCCGGCTCGGGCCACTCACCTGCGCCTCGCTCCGGGGCGCTGCGATCCCGATCCCGCTCCCTCCCCACGGGCCAGAGGGACCCGGAGTTTGCCCGAGCTGCGCCTCTCCCACGTGGCGCGGGGCCCCCTCTGGCTCCCTCCTTCCCAGCGCTCCGCCGCGGAGCCCGCCGCGCTGCTCCGCTCGCCGGGAGGCTGGCGCCGGAGTTAACCCCTCCGCGCCCGGCCTCGCCAGGTGTCCAGCGCCCCATGCAAAGGCCGGAGGCTGCCTCGGCACAGGAGGCTGGTGGCTCACAAGGGCCAGGGCAGAAATTCCCCCAGAGCCCGCAGCTCTGCGGAGACCCACTGACCTGGCCCGGCCCAGCCCCTCCCCTCCGATCTACCCCCGGGCCCTGCACCCCACCCTGGGGTACAGAGACTGAGCGCCCCCAGGCTCATGATTAGCCTGGCCAGCACCCAGGAGCCCCAGGCACAGCCCAGCTCCCCAATCGGCCCCAGGCGCCTGGGGAGGACAGAGCTGCAGCATGTGTCACCTCAGCTTCCCCAGCAGAGGGTGCTGGAAGTCCCCTGTGGGCACGGGGCAATGAGAGACCGGGGCGGGGGGGGGACACCCCGCAGGCAGCCAGACACACAGGGGCTAGTGGTGGATGAGGGGCTGTGCCTTCGTCAGGGGGACGCCTGGGGAGGGGAGGTGGTTGGGGTGGGACTGGAGTGAGGGGTTGCAGGCAGAGCCGGTTGTGGTCCCTGCGGTGACAGTAACACACAGGCCAGAGTGCAAAGGGCACCATGAGCCCAGCTCAGCCATGGTGATATCCCATCAGAGGGAATGGAGTGTGCAAGGACTCCAGCCCCCCGGGGGCCTGCGGCTGGGTGAGCTAGTTAAACGCACAGGGTTAACTCTAAAGCAGCAAGGGAGGGAGATGAAGGGCCCCAAAGCCTGTGTGTCTGGCTGACCCCAGTACTCTTGACGCCATGAGAACAGGCCATTTGGAGGCATGTGGCCCTGTCAAGGCGCAGTCAAGTGGGGAGTTCCTGGCTCCCCTGCTCCCCAAGGGATTTTAGATGAGATGGATCCAAAGTCTCTCAAACGCAGCTTCTTCCCATCCCACTGTGGAACAAACAATCGCTGCTGGGAGAGGCACGTGCTGGGGAGGATGAGCAACTAACCCTCCCTGCCCCCCCCCATCCACTTCTCTCCCTTCTCCACGGGTCCAGGCCTATACTTCAGTGCTGGGCTAATGGATGCAGCGCAGTTTCATTCAGGAGTGAGCTTTCCCAGGTGGCCGGATGCAGTGCTTAATTTGTGCCAGGGCTGAGCCCTGGCACCTCTGGGCTTACCGCGTCAGTTATTAAAATTAAAAAATTGCTTGATCTTCAGCACCTATTTGCTTGAGCCCCGGCACCTCTTTCATTACAAATTAAGCAGTGCTGGGATCAGTCCTGCACAGAGGCAAGCAGCCATTCACATTCACTCTGCATGGCTAGTGGTCTTACACTCACACACCCCTTGATGCTGCCTGCTCCGGTAACTCTGCTCAACAGGACTTAGCCATGAGATTTCCCTCAACACCCAGCAACAATGGTGCCTCCAGCAGCATCTCCCTACACCCTCAGCAGCACCCATCGCACCACTACAACCAGCAGCACATCTACAACCTCAGCCCCACCCTGCCACAGCCCCACTTTCCCAGCAACATCCATTGTCCCTCCTTGCCAAGCAGGACATATTGCACCCCAACACACAGGAACATCTTTACATCCCCACTTACCACCCCCCACCAAGCAGCTTCTCTAGACTGCCAGCAGCACCTGTGGGACCCAGCAGCATCCACAACACCATGCAACCCCAGCAGCATGTACTGTTGCTCTACAACCAGCAAAACTCACTCTAATCCGACCCTCCGGCACCACTCATATTCCTGCAGCTGTACCCACTGCACTCGGCATCACCCACTGCCTCTACACCCACTCATCCATACTCTCTCTCTCTCTCTCTCTCTCTCTCTCTCTGTGTGTGTGTCTCCCTGTGAATAGTTGGTTGTGTCTCTGTGACAGCAGCAGTGTCTGGTATCAGACTCCGTAACTAGGGGAAAGGGGAAGGATTTCTCTCAGCCAAAGGGATCCACTGATAACCAGAGAGGTAGAGGGAGGGAACTCAGAGTGCCAGCCTGCAGCAAGACACACGCAAGGGGAGCCCCGAAGGAGCTGCACCCATCATGGAGATGGCCAGAGTAGGTTTCATTTACCTGCTGCTGCTGGGGAGCTGGGCCCAGGGGCCTCTTCCCTCTGGAGCCTCTCTCCTCTCCCAGGAGGGAGACCTTCCTCTAAGTGAGGACCTTCTGCTGCCTGAGAAGATCGGTGAGACCACCCCACCCAATCCTGACATCCACCTCATCCGGAGCAAGCCATCTGCCCACGTGAGGCCATATAGCCTGTCCCGCTCTCCAAATGACTACCACTACTCCCCCAAGCCCAAGCATCTCAGGGCCCCTCGGTTGTTGAAGCTGCTGGGCCCCTCATACGACCCCTTCTGGATGTCCCCGCAGGATCCACGAAGCCGCAACACCAGTCTGGAGCAGCTGGGCACCCTGAGCCAGGACCTGGCCGATGGCACCAGCCGTTACCGGAAGAAGCTGCTGCAGGAGGCTGAAAATGTGGAGCTCCCTGTCCTGCTGCCCCCTGAGGAGGGGATGGCCAGCAACCTAAGCCAAGCTGTCGCCCACCGCCTCCGTCGGTGGCTGGTAGACAGCGCCACCTGCCACCTGACCTCATCCTGGGTGGATCTGGGGCCTGTCTTCTGGCCACGTTGGGTCCGCCACACAGAGTGCGACACCTCCCACACTGGCTGCTCCTGGCCTCCTGGCATGACCTGCCGTCCTGCCCAGTTCACCCACATCAAGCTCCTGGTCTGGCACTGCTGGATGAGCAAGGACCCAGCCATAGACACGGGCAGGATTCTCCAGCAATGCACCTGGAGGCAGATCCCCTACCCAGTAGTGTCTGCTTGCAAGTGCTCCTGTCGGTAATAGGACAATGAGGGGCAGGGGGCTCTTCCCCCACTGGAGGGGTGGGATCACGGGTGCATTGCCACTTCGGTGCTCCTTCAGGGGGTTGCTATCATGTTGCAGCAGTTTGAAATTGCCTGCACAGCCAAGGCTTGAGAAGCTGAGCGGAGGACAGCATGATCCCACCTACATTCCCTACTGCAGGTAGAGCTGGGAGTCCTCTCCAGATGTTCTCCTCTCCACCTGGACCAGCAAGATATCACAGATACTCCTCTGATCTCTCCATCCACTACAGCCAGGATCCAGCATCCTCCTGGAGGAAGTCCTGAGGCTGTGGAAAGCTGGGGATCCCTAGAAAATTACAGAAGAGGGGGAGCCAGAACTTGGGCTCCCCTCCCATATCCAAGGGAATGAAGCCAGGAAGAGTGCCATGGGAACTGGGGGCACCAATAGTCATCTCAGGTTTAGATTCATAATTCTACGGCTTTGGGATCCATGGGGGTAATGTGGTGCAGAAATGCTGGTGACGATTATTACCAAAAGGAAGTGCAGCTGTGTGTGTGCAGAAATAAAGATACAGAATAAGAACTTGTAGGAGTCTGTGGAATTTAATATATAAAATGGAGCCAAACTGATCCCTTTGCTGTCTACAGCTGCTTGGCTACGTGGCACAGCCTGCTGGGCCTTTGCTTATGGGTCATAGGTTCGAATCCCCACTTCGGGACATTGGCTTGTCCCCAGCGCTACCCCAACAAGGCTAATCCCAAAGGGAAGTAAGTGCTGTGCTACTCTGTTAAACCAAGGTCCCCGACCCCTGCTATTGGAGGGTTCCCTGTGGTGGCAGAGCAGGGCAGTGCTGGGTCAGGAGGAGGTGGGTTCTGTACTATGGGCCTGAACCATAGCTCACTGCAATCCTGGGAGCCTTCCCATTAAGCTTACTGGGCACTGGCGCGGGCTCTCGGAAGTGGGGTCACTTCTGCTCCCTCTGTCCCTTACCTGGGCACGAGGAGAAGAGAGACAGCCAGAGGGAGGCAAGGGGGCCAGTGCCAGGAGGAAGGGCAGTGGTTAGCTGTTTACACAGGGAGTCCTTGTGCCTGCCTGTTGTTTGAGCGATTTATCGGCTGTGAAGGACTGGGGACAGGGTCGGCTCCGTTTCCCGACACAGCCCAAACAAACGAACCCAAAGCAGCCCTGTGCTTCTCATCGCCGGGCCTGCAGCAGCCTTCGCGGCTACCTTGATTCAAGCCCTGCTCTCCCCTCGGGCTTGGTCTGTGTCTTCTGCCCTATACCAATTACAGTGAAACGCTTGCCTGCAGCTCAGTACTTCTCTGTGTAGAGCAGAGGTAATGGGGCTCGGGAGGACTGGGATCAGTAATGAAATGAGCTCGGTGGTCATTAGCCCAGTGCAGAGCACCAACGCACTGCTAACGGACATCTGACTGTCTCTTCCTCGGCGCAGAATTAGAAGAGCAGGGGGGAGCTGCAGATTCAGATCGAGATACACTGGCTGCACGTGTGCGCATTGCAAACAGCGGCAGGTCAGGCATACAGTTGCTGCAGGGCAAGGGGTACTGGTGTGGGTTGCGAGGGGTTGGACTGTGTGTGTGTGTGTGTGTGTGGAGGGGGGAGCGGCAGATCAGCACTAAGGTGCATCAGCAGAGCTGTGGAGAGCCCTAGACTAGAATAGCAGGGGATGCATGGCCTTGGCTTTGTGTAGTCTGCTGAACAGCCAGCACCCTCTGATTTCTGTGGGGCACAGGGCGGCAGGAACGCTGGGAGAAGCTGTGGCGTCTGCAGCAGTGTGACATACACCAGGAAACCGTGAGAAGCAGAGCTTTGCAGTGAATTCAGTACTAACACAAATCCCACACTCGACGGGGCGTTATTCGTTTGCAAGATTTCATTTCTCCAAACCCTTGCTTGCTCAAGAGCCGCTGCAGAAATTGCACAGTTGGGTCTTGAACCAGCGCAGCTGTTGGGGAAGACCTGGATGGAGACAAAGGGTTTGGCAGCTAAAGGGGAGCGGGAGGATGGAGGGCACAGAGGAGGCAGCTGTGGCAGAGGGAGTGGGGAGGTTTGGGCAGCCAGCAGTAAAGTCAAGCTTTTCTCACTGGGGCAGGTCTGACAGCTGGGTGGTGTGGGGCTGGGGGAGCTCACCCCTTAGGGAGGGGTTGGCAGTTGAGGGGGAAAGAGGGAAACTGGGCCACTTGGGGAAGGAGGCACAAGAATCTCGTTACGAGGGGAGAGTTTGGCAGCAGCAAAAGGGGCACTGCCTCTCTCCTCTCCCCTCACTGGTCTGCTTCCTCTTTCCACCATCAACCTGTGTGCACCAGCTCAGCAACACTCCTGGTTGATGTGGGTGCTGGATTAGAATAGCAGGGAGAGCTGCAGACCAGGATGGAGGGGCACTGGGAGAGCAGGTCTGGGTGCTGGATTAGAATAGCAGGGAGAGCTGCAGACCAGGACGGAGGGGCACTAGGAGAGCAGGTCTGGGTGCTGGATTAGAATAGCAGGGAGAGCTGCAGACCAGGACGGAGGGGCATTGGGAGAGCAGGTCTGGAGTAGCAGGGACCTGCAGATCAAGAATGGGGCACATTAGTATTTGGCAGAGCTGTGTTGGAACCCAGGACTGGAACAGAAGAGTTGCTGCAGGTTCGCTCAAGTGCACCAGATGCAGGGGCAAGCCTAGGGCTGGGTGTACTACCGCTACTGGGGAGAAAAGGGCATCCGTAGATACAGGATATGAGAGGATAAAACTGGATTCGATGACAAAAAATGGTGAAAGCTTTGCTTGGGGGCTCAAAGCACTCCCACACACCCAAGGCTTAGTCCCTCCCTGCTGGTGTCATGGTACAATGGGGCCCCTGAGTGGCAGGCAGCTTCTCATCATTTTCTGTGGCCATGAGACAGAGCTGGCTTGTTCTGCGTACGCTGGCACTGACACGGCTATCTTCCTCTCAGCTAGGGGTGCCCTATGGCAGGGGTTTTGCTCGGAGTCAGCTAACGCCAGTGCTAGCAGGCTCTGACAACTGGAGATCTTCCCAAGGCTGGAGCTTACCAGATCGGAAGCACTCATACAGGAGCCCTTTGGGAACCACAGCAAATGTTCTCCTGATCCTTTAGCCCCCTCTCATTTTAGAACAGGGCAAGTCCCATTTGTTTTCATGATGGAGACCAAATCTAAACAGAAATTGTCTCCTGGATAGCTCCCTTTCCAGGCCCCCACCCATCTCTCATCCCACCCCCAAGTGCCCAGTGGCAACTGCGGTAATTGCTTACGTGGAAAAGTGACAGGAAAGAAATGACTGTACCCGGTCCTGTGGTGGCTCTGCTGCCCAGGTGCTTTCTCCTGGTGCCTCTTGTAGGCCAGCAGCTACCAGTGGAGACAAACCAGGCTAGTTCCGCCTCCCTGTTCCAGCCGCTTTTTACAGGTGTCTTGGTGGCAGTTTGACAAGCACAGCCAACTAATTTTCAAGCTGCATCACTGGATAAAGAACTGCCAAGAGAGATGCCCGAGCTCTCACTCTTAATAACAACCATCTAGAGGCTTCACCAGGGGCAAAACACAGCTGCCCATCTCCTAAGCGAGGTGGGCTGCCTTGAGCACGCACCATCTGGCCTCCTGTTTGCTGCTGGATACAGTTCAAGGGGCTGGGGCAAATCTTACAGGCCTTGTATAGGCCAGCACCTCCTTAACTTGGGGGCTGCCTCTTGCTCTCTAGAGTGGCAGTAACACTTCCCACCACTGCTGCCAGGGACGCAGGGAGGATTAGCTACCAACTAATGTTAGCGCTGCCCTGCCCTGCAGAGCGGTGCCAACACACGGCACCCACGTGCACGCACACAAGCGGGAGATTTCTGATTTAGACCAAAGACAATGCCAAAAATTCTCCCGCGTGGTGTCTTGGGTTCACTTCTGGTTCCTGCAAAGTGAATCACTCACAAAGAGTTTGAGCAAACAAGTTCCAGCACCCAGCCTCGCTCCATGTTTTCTGGCATGTTATAATTGCAACGAATGGATCCAAATTATAGGTTTCTGTCATCAAATGCGATCATCTCCTCAACCCCTGGAGACAACACAGCCTCTGTGAACTCCCTCCCCCCATCCCTCCTTAGCCTTCCTGTATGAACAGATGTTGGGCAGCAGCGCCCTCTACTGGATGGTAATTGTTGTTTGTAGACTGGGTAAGAACGGTACCAAGAACCAACTCAGCCCGTTTAACCCCTGGCCTAGTCCTGACGAGACACCAGAAGGCCATGGGGTACAATGCTGCTGGTCTACCTACTGAGCTGCATGCCCTCTCCCCTCCTACAGAAGGAACAGGAGAGACAGACACGGGAGGCGAAGCATTCTGAAGACCGGGACAGCACAAGGGCTTAAAATGGCCAATGCGGAATGGAAACTATTAACAGAGAGGGGAGAGTGGCCCCAACCCCCTGGCTACAGTGGCACCAACATCCCAGTCAGGGCTAATGGGCCCTTTACAGCAGTTAGAGTGAGGTGGTGCACCAATGGGCACGACATAGAGCTGTTATGCCAGCTCCCATCTGCACTGGGGGAATTCCCTGGGGGCCGGATCTGCTGGTTTTCCAGCCCCTTTATGCCACTGGAACGGTTTAGAGGGCTAAGATGAACCATGCCTTTTAAGTGTACAATGGTTACTAACAGCAGGCTCTCCCCCTGAAGACGGTCGTGTGGGGTTAAACACCATTTCCCCACCCCTCCAGGCTCCCCACCTCTGCAGGCAGCAGTGGGAAGGAGGGGAAGAACAGACTGCAGGCCTGGGATGGGAGAATCACACCAAGATGCTTGTTCGTGTTGATTTTATGTCTTGGTTGAATCTTTAATATGTGTTGTAACATGAAGAGCCACCCCCAAACCATCGCCCCCACCACTGTGAACGCTATGGTGGCTAACGCCTCCAGAGGCCAGGATCTCTTTATCTTCAACATCCTACTATCTTCAGGGCATCACTCTGGTTATGGTTCTTCCCCAGGTTAGGCACGGTCTTGCTTGTGGAAAGGCTGAGAAAGGCCCCATCACATCCCCTGTGCTAGCTGGTTAGTCAGGGCAACGCTCCATGTTTACGCCCCACCTCTGTGAAGGCCTCCACGCAGCGGTCAATGTCGTCCTCACTGTGGACGGCTGAGATCTGCACCCGGATCCGCGCCTTCCCCTTGGGGACCACGGGGTAGCTGAAGCCGATGACATAAATGCCTGGTGATGAGAGTCATGTGCAAGGGGGAGGGAAACATTAATACTGGGGCTCGTTTACTGGTGGGAGGGAGTCTTCAGGGGTTTTAGCTTCTTTTCTCCCCTCCACACCTCCGTAAGCAGGGATCAGACATAGCAGCACACAACTCCATGCTGGTGCTGGAAGGGTGCCCCCTACAGAGCTGCGAGGGAAGCAATGGGAAGGGCAAATGGTATATGTGCTATCCAGCAGAATGGCGGGGTGGGGAAAATTTCTTATCCAAGGCCCTATAGCAAAGCAGAGACAGTGTGAAAGGGAATAACTAGAGCTGGGGACTTCCCCATTGCTGGAGGGGCTGAGGAGGTAAAGAAAATCCCCTACGGCTACCAGACATGGAGTAAGATAGCTACAGGGAAAGAGGATCAGAGGCCATCCCTTCATCCGCACGTGACACCACCACGTGAAAGCCCCAGCCCCAGCCCTATCTGGGTTTACCTCTCTCCAGTATGTCATCAGCCATCACGGACGCTAGCCGGGCCTCGCCCAGCATCACAGGGCAGATGGGGTGATCATTCCCCGAGATGCTGAATCCGGCTGCAGCCATCTTGCTTCGGAACCTGCCCGGGGGGAAGGGGAAGAGGAGCACATCATCCCTGCTTGGCGAAGCCCTTCCCCTCAGCCATCAGCCCACGGCTCTGGCACCTGCATGGCTCTGCACTGTCCTAGCTTTCCATGGCCAGGATCAAACTCCGCACCACCCAACCTGAGTGCGGAAGGGGCCATTCCTCCGAGATCCCCTCCTATTTTCTGCCCACCTCAAAGGCCTCGTGGCAGGCTCCGCTGTGCCACTCTGGCTATCATGGCGCCTTCTGCATCCAGACTGGTGCCTGGCATGTGGGGTCATGCTGGAGCTTGCACTAGGTAATCCCACAGCTATGATATCACAGCCATCTCCCTGGAAACCACAGGTGGTGCTATCAGCAGAGGATGGGAAAAGAACCAGAGACAACTCACTCCTGAGCAGAAAGGAGTCTACTGGCCAAGGGGGTGAGATGGGCAAGGAAGTGACTGCATGGAGAAGGGGCTTGTTGGGGGTCTCCCCCAGAGAAAGGATCCCAGGTCCTCAGCCCTCACCGCCTGGTCTTGGCCACCATGGACTGCGCAATGGCATTGCTCTCCATGAGCAGGTCCAGGGCCTTGGAGGCGCAGCCCACGACAGCAGGAGGCAGGCTGTTGGAGAAGAGGTATGGGCGGGAGCGCTGGCGCAGCAGGTCGATAAGGGCCTTGGGGCCAGTTGTGTAGCCACCTGCAGGGGGAGGAGACAGAAAGAGAGCATCCTTTGGGACGGGGAGGAACAGCCAACAACGGGACCCCAGGACGTCCCGTCCCCCCCCCCAGTAACACAGGCAGCAGTGCCTGGGATCCCAGCTGGTTAGTTTCACTAAATTGTTCCCCCTTGGGTGCCCAGGTGTGACATCTCCAAAGGGAGGTTAGAGGAGGGTGCACCTGGCAGGGCTTGCTAGACCCCTTTCACCCTCGTAGTGACCCTCGTTGGGTCCAGGCCCTTCAGCTCCTGTCCATGTCTTGGTGTTCCCCATCGGTTCTGTACTGTTAAAGGGAGGGGGCAGAAGGGTTTCGGGGAGCTCTCGGGTACAGGGCCACGTAGAAAGACAAGGCCCCAGAAAGGGGAATATCTGAACCTGCTGCTCCTCCAAGTGCCTTCCCCAGCGTTGAGTTGACAATGTCCACTTGGTCCATTACCCCCAGCAGTTCATCAGTACCCCTGCGAGGAGAGAACACGACCCCATCAGCCCTGGCAGCTCCGACCTGGGGGGCTGGGCCGTGGTGGCTGTGCCCTGGCACCAGTTCATTGGTGACTTTCTCTCCAGCATGGCTCTGATGTTTTCCCAGTCCTGATGGAATAGCCACACCTCCAGTGGCAGGTTAACCCAATGGGCACCGCCACCCATTTGCATTCCCACCACCAGCTTTGTACTAAAACGAAGGATACGCAGAACCAGGACATTAGCTATGGATGCAGGATGTGAAATCCCGACAGGGCCGGCTTTACCAAGAGCGGGGCCTGATTCCTGGGGGCGGGGCTTGCTGCAAGCCCCACCCCCAGGACCCGAGCCGCGCCGCGGGGGGGGGGGGCCGCGCCGGGGGTGGGTGAGGGGGATCCCAGCCGCGCCGCCGGGGGGCCGGGGATGGGGGGACCCGAGCCGCGCCGCGGGGGCCGCGCGGGGCGGCGGAGGCGTGCCGGGGGGGGGGGGGGACCCGAGCCGAGCCGCGGGGGGGACGGGGTCCCCGAGCCGCGGGGACTGGGCCGGACTGGAGCCAAGCCGGGCCAGAGCCGCTGGGGCCTGCGGGATGGGCGCGCCTCCCCGGAGCCCTTCTCCCGCCCCCACCCCAGCTTACCTCGTGCTGCTGGCCCGCCCCTGCTTCGTCTCAGACTTCCCGCGAATCTCTGATTCGCGGGAAGCAGGGGAGGGGGCGGGGCATTCAGGGGAGGGGAGGAGGGGCCGGGGAAGTGAGCTGGGGGCGGGGCGGGGTTGATAGCTGCAGCGCGGGGCCCTCTTGGCGCGGGGCCCAATTCAGCCGAATCGGCTGAATCGGCCTAAAGCCGGCCCTGAATCCCGATGTGCCGTGCTGTGGGAAGGCCTTGTCCAGCCAGCGACAGCGTAAAGCAGCAGGGAGCAGGCCAGGGAAGCATGGCTAGCCAGCCTGGCTGGCCTCCTCAGGGGAGTTCTCTCTCCAGATGGGGTGAGGTCACCTCCTGCAGGAGGGAGCCAGCCCTGCTAGCAAAGGCAGAACTGGGGGCTCGGCGCGTGGGCTCCTCATCCCTCCCCAGTGCAGGCTGCTCTTACTTCCTGCACACAGCAAACTGGTGGTTTCATAAGTCAGAGCAGAGACACAGCCCCTCTGAGTATGCTCCGAACAGGCCCCCGCCCACCCACGCCCCAAGACTGAGAATGCTACCCCCAAAATCTGAGCCCACCCCCGTTATGCCACTCCCTGACACAAAGACAGGTGTAGAAAGGAGGATGCTACCATCTCGTAAGGGGGCGGGGGAGGTCAATGGCCAGGTGGGGATCCCTTCAAGGACTAGTGGCTCTAAGGATCCACAGCCCCACAAGAAAGAAACCCCCTATTCAAACCCGTGGCTGGTCTAGCCCCAGAGAGTGAGACGTGGGACTAGCAGGAAGGTCTGGTCTTGTACCGCCCATTGGGCCCAAGGAAGCCAGTGGCATGGCATTCATCGATGAAGACGAGGGCCTGGTATTTCTGGGCCAGGCTGCAGATCTCCTTCAACGGGGCGATGTCACCATCCATGGAAAAGGCACCATCGGTAGCCACCAGCCTCAGGCGGTGTTTCTATGGAAGAGAGTGTGGCAGGCTGCAAGGGATCATGGGTAAAGACAACGGCTTGAGCAAATGTGTTTGGGAAGTGGGAGGAAATGGAGACTGGGGTCTAGTACTCCCGGTACGTGACTATATGGCCCCCACCCACCATCTCCCCTCCATCCATTCTTGAGCTCACATTCTGGCAGTTTTCCTCCTGCCAACGAGCAAAGGATTGGATTCTCCCTAGAGTCTAGCAAGGCGGCTTCAAATGCTGGCCAAAGGAGGTTACTCCTCTAGGAGATGCAAAGTTATTCTCTGGGAGATGGGCACCTTGCTCCTAGACTGGCAGGGGGTCACAGACCGAGTGCATCCCCAGGGGAGACCACGTCTTTGTACCTGTGCATCCTGCAGCTTGGCCTCCAGGTCCTGCATGTCCATGTGCTTGTAGCGGTATTTATTGGCCTTGCACAGGCGGATCCCGTCAATGATGGAGGCATGATTCAGCTCGTCCGACAGCACTGCATCTTCTGGGGTCAGCAGTGCCTGCAGACAGCAAAACAATGGGCTGCGGTGGGTTACGGGGGGGGGGGGGGGGGAGTGTCCTTGCTAGATGCATGAGCAAAATTCTGTGTCGCCACAGTACTCTGGCTTGGCAGCCTCACTAGCCGACCACCAGAACCTTCTGCATCCTATTGGTGGTCAGGCCACTCATGGGGCAGTGTCAGGGCACCACGTCTCTCCTCATGTCATGGGATACACCACTAAGGCTTCTATCTCTCAGCTCCTTTTCCCCGCCATGGGGTTCCTCTCCCTTTGCATTCTTTGTTCCATAAGCCATGTCTCTGCCAACCCTACAGGATGCGCTGACTTCCTCTACCAGGGCTGGGCCTAGGTTGGGGACAGTCGCCCCTTGCCCCACACTTTTGGGATCCTCGCCATCACCATGCACCCACAAGGGGCTACCCATCCTCCCCTACAGGCCTCAGCCACCCTCGCCAGTATGCATGAGCCGCCTCCCCTACTTTTTAGGTGGAGTGGCTGCATCCGTTTTGAATTCTCATGTGAGCGGGTCCAGAGAGCTCAGGTTGGGGATGTTGGGGGCTTGCAGAAGGTGGCCAACAGTGATGGGTCACTCTGAGGAGACAGCTGGATGGGTTCTACTGCAGAGGCCCACCCAAAACTTAGGATTCGTTGTGATGGTCACCCTACTAGGAAGGAGGAGATGAAGGCTGACTAGAAAGCTCCATGGCACCTCAGCCCCCCACCCCAGCAGCACACAGAGCCATTGGGTCTTCTCTCTATCCCTATCTCAT
Organism: Trachemys scripta elegans; assembly: GCF_013100865.1. Classification (NCBI taxonomy): domain Eukaryota; kingdom Metazoa; phylum Chordata; order Testudines; family Emydidae; genus Trachemys; species Trachemys scripta. Next base: position 91,866,589 of record NC_048298.1, read on the forward strand.
CTCCCTTAACTTCAGCTTGCAACCTGCTGAGGGAAATGTGATCATCAGCAGAAGCAACTGCTTTGGGAGCTTGGCTTGTTGCCTATGTAGCCCTTCCCCTTGCTGCCCCCTACACACAAAACACAACACATGCACTATGAACCTCAAAGATACCAGCATTGGCATCAAAGCAGCTGGCATAGAGGATGGCGTCTTCTCTCTGGTGGAAACGAGAGATCTTCTCTTCCAGGTTCTTGTGTATATTCTAGAGAGAGCCAAAACAGAGAGTGAGGGATTTCTATTAACATGACCAGTGGTCCAGCTAGAGTTCCCTGCTTGCCATGGTTTTCTGCGTGGGATGCCTATTTTTTTTTCCAAATGAGTTTTCTCAACAAGGAACCTAAATTGTGGTTATAATTTTTGGTCCCACAAACCAATCACTACAACCACAAGACTCCAAACCAACACAGACACAGGGCACTTGCGCTGAAGCACTTACCATTTTTAACTGAGATGTTGCCCCAAAAAGTTTAAGTGCCACACAAAGGGCCCAGATCCTCAGCTGATGTAAACTGGGGTAGCTTCATTGATGCAATGGAAGCTACCTCAAGTTATTGTAGCTGCAGGTCTGGCCCTGGGAAATTTGGGGTGTTTATTTTATAACTAGAGATCCGCAGGGTTTTTTTACAACCCTGGGTTTTGTTTTTTTTTTTACAACCCTGGGGTTTTTTTTATTGGTTTAACGAGAAAGCCTATTTTATACCCTTAAACTGACAGTGCATGTAGGGGGGTGTCTGTGTGGCCATGTGTACGGATAAGCATGTGGAGCTGTATCTGTGTGGACATGCATGTGCTGATAAGTGTTCAGAGAAAGGGAAGCACGTGAGCAGCATGCCTGCTCTGTTGTTATAGGTAACTATGGAGGCAAAGCTGAAGGCTTCTTTCCTCTGTGGTGGATATAGGATTGGTTTGGGGGAAATCAAGATCCTGGGAAGAAATCATGGAGAATGGCAGCTAATTAATATGCATGGGAGTGAAGGCTTTGCCTTCTCCCAGGAGCCCATGTGGAGACCTGGTTATTGGTTGGAGTGGAAGGGACAGGCTCACACAGTAAGGTGTGTGTGTGGGGGTGGGGTGGGGGGGAGGAACGGGACACCACAGAGTGAGGAATAAAGGGAAGGGAGTGGGGACAGCACATCCATGGGGAGAGGGACAGGAGAAGATATCAATGGAGGAGGAAAGGAGAAACAAGTAGGGGAGAAGGGGAAGGAAAAGGAGAGAAAAGAGGGGCTAGACCTAAAGCATTCTACTTGGTTCCACCTGGGAGCAGTGTGGCTTGGTGACAGATGATTGGGTTTTAGACCCAGGGAAAGGCTACTACTCCACTCTGGATCACGGCCCCACCCATACCTGAGTCCCGCAGATGAAACGGACAGAGCTGAGGCCAGCTCCGAACTTCTCCAGGGCCTCTAGTCCAGAGCGGATCACCTCAGGGTGGCTGGAGAGCCCTAGATAGTTATTAGCACAGAAATTCAGGATCTCTGCAAAGAGGAGGAGGGCAGGAAGGAGTGAGCAATGCATATAAATCCTACCCACCCCCTGATGCAGCAAGACAATAGAGCAAACCTCAGCCAATAGCAGGACTGAAGCTAACACACCAAAAGCAGCCAGGTATGTGCCCGGAACCATGGAAACATTCTTATGTCACATTTCCAGCGTGCCCCCTGGGCTGATTATTGAGCAAAAGTAGATGGGTCATTGTGAAGCAATTGGACTTATTATTGAAGTGGGCTGTAGCCCACGAAAGCTTATGCTCAAATAAATTTGTTAGTCTCTAAGGCGCCACAAGTACTCCTATTCTTCTTGTAACAGTTTAGCCAGTTTCCTCTGTCTCTCTCCTCACATAAGCAGAGGCATGGCAGTGAGGATCTGTCTATCTGGGATCTCCATCCAGCAGGAGACAGGCTGCCTGTTGCTTCAGCAGGCAGGCTGACTTTCCGGTTGTACTGGTTTTTAAATTCAGGTTCCAAAAAAAGGCTGATTCAAGGACAGCGCTAAAATTCTGGCTTTTTCTGGCCACTTTGTTTTTTGAATATAGGATGAAAATCTGAAAACTCAGATAAAAGTAGGCAAACTAATTCTCAGATGACAACACGAGCAAGTATCACCTCTTCCAGGCCCTAAATAGAAAACCAATGTCACAACCAAGTCCCGCTCTCTGAACAGACTCCAGTCAGTTGTGACTCGCTCCAACCACAAATCCCATGTGCTGCTAAGCTCCCTGGGCCTGGGTAGCGACTGGTCACTATTCCTACCACTAGGTCTTTCAGGCATACTCCCAGGTGCAGGCCCTACATCTGACACCCTTCGTGGGCACTGAGACCCCATAGTCCAAGCACCTCAGAGCCAGGAACCAGTGCCCCAGCCTTGGAGCCCCCAGTTGCTTAGACACATTCCCCAGAGTCCATCTGGCTGTGGGATCGCTGTTTTTTTCTAGTTAACCCCTCCCAGGACAACACGGCAGCAAAGCAAGGACACACAGGCTTAGCAAAGGAATTTCTCACACACACTTTATTCTTGAAAAGCTCAAGATCGTTACAGATCTATTGAAAACAACAAACTTTGGACACAGCCTCCTCAGTGTCCTCTCCCCCTAGTGAGTCCTGGGTTTGGTTCTGTCCCTTAGGGGAAGCCAAGCTCTGCTTGCCTCCACTCCCTCTAGCTGTTTCTGGCAATGACTCAGACAGCATGTCTTAAGACAGCCTCTGACACCTTTTCTGTGCCTGCTCTTCCTCTGGGGATTCGTCCAACACCCACTGCCAGCTTCCAGGCAGGGAGGGAATCAGTCAACATTATTGGCCCTGCCAATAGAACCCCCGTTACTCCAGGAATGGATTGCTGTGCTCTGTCCCAGCTTTTCAGACAGTTTCTGGACATGGGGTTGAGTTCCTGCTACAGACTGAATGCTCCAAGCCATACTGAAGATTACATTTGAAATGAAGGTTGAAATACAATAGGTGTTCACAAAACAAAAATGGGATTCTGAAACTGACAACCCCCTTTCAACCGTCACCATTGTGGCAAGTCCCAGACACAAAGGGCTGGGAACGGATAAGGACCAATGCTTATTATTTCTGTTTAACATTTATACTGTGGTAGAAGCCAAAGGCCTCAGTATCAGAGTCTTATTGTGCTAGGTGTTGCACACACCCACACACTCTCTCTCCCCCCTCCCCCTCCCACCCCCCAAAGAGCTAAACCCTCATTATGGCCAGTTAATGCAGACAGGGTCAAACCATCTTTAAAAAAAAAAAAAAAAAACCACCACCACCTTTCATGTTCATTAAACTACTACAACAACAACAACAAAAAGGGTGGGGGGGGGGTGGAGGGGTGTTTGTTTGTTTTAAATATGTCGAAATCAGCAAAATTAGGCCCTGATCACACTGGCTTGCCAAACCATGACCCCATATCCTGCAAATACTTATCTTTACTCACACGAGTAATCCCATTGAACTCAAGGAGATCACTCGCATGCTTAAATTAAAGCATATGCATATGTTTGCAGGATCAGGGTCATCCTAGGCCCTTAAAAACCAGGTTAGCAACAAGCATGTTTAAACACAGTTTCTTAATTCCATTTGAAGAACAGAGTTAGCGCCTAAGGGCTTAAGCTACACTACAAAAGCCTCAGTGTCAGAGGACTGAGCTGCAATATGCTATCTCAAGACACAGTCAAAGGTTGGTTCTCTCTTGTAGACAGGTCCTTACCTATGTATTAACCATATCAGGGGGCATCAGGAAGTCAGCTTCCCCAGTTCTGTTTGTTTGTTTTTTCTGTTGTGATTTAGTATAAATGGGCCAAAATACTGCCAGAGATAGGTACTTGTCTAGACAGGGATATGCAGTCACAGACACGAATCATCAACAGCCAGGTGTAGGTTAAGCCTTTTATAGAATAGGATTATTACATTTCTACAGTATATCCCAGAGTGATACAACCGAACAGCTCATGGAAGATGGTGGTTGGCCATGTGAGCGGCTTAGGTTTTTTAAGTGGGTTTTGAAATTTATATACAGTGGGGTAGAAAGTCTGCATTTTCTCCATGGGTTTTGTCAAAAAACTAGAGCTCCTACTCTCAGTGTACCAGGCCAATTTTTATTCTTTGTATTACAATAGTGCCCCAACTGTGACTGGGGCTCCATTGTGCTGGGCATCATAACAAAACATAGCAAGAGACAGAGAAAGTGTGGGAGAAGGGAATATTAATAATATTCCCATTTGATAGATGGGGAAACCGAGGCAGATATTCACAATGCTGAGGCCGGAAGGGACCAGTGCGATCATCTATTTGACCTCCTGCGTAACACAGGGCATAAGAATTAATTTAGGGAAGTTCTGTTTGGATTAGAGCATGTCTTATAGAAAAAAAACATCCAATCTTGATTTTAAAATTTTCAGTGATGGAGAATCCACCATCACCTTTGGTAATTTGTTCCCATGATTAATTACCCTCACTGTTAAAAAGTGCACCACACACTGGAAGAAAAAACAAACAAACAAACAAAAAACAAAAACAAAAAAAACAGGGAAGTTACTTGGAAATGATGCAAGAAATCCAAAACAATTATAAAAACAAACAACAACAAAAACACAAACAAACAAACAAAACACCTCAGGACAGCCATCCAACACAAACAAAAAGTGGAACCAACTACAACTACTCCACAACCCACAGAACAACACTGACCCAGAACACCTCTGGGAGAAACCATGGCAACGTACCTACTACATGGACATTACTCGACACCCAAACGTCATCAATTTATGGAGCTGAATTATCTGTACTCTCCAAGGGACGGAGCTTCTGTCCCACTACAGAAGCGGATGCCATACTAACATGTGGAAAACTAGAACAATTCTTCCACTGTCTCCTCCTCAAAGAATGACGACATCACTCACAATTACCACGTCCCCACCAACAGTCAGACTGGATACCACAGAGCAGACGAAACCACATCCGTGATCATTACATTGATTGCTTCAGGGGGAAAAATTGATTGTGAAATCCTTAGCAATCCACCATAATCCATCCACCACCGAGAGGACAGCCATGCAGTCCTAAAATCTAACCACCAGATAGTGATCAAACCAACAGACACGATGACTATGTTAATGAGGCCAACTGACAACTCTCTGACACCACCTAATATAAAGAACTCAAAAAAGACCCCACACTGCAATTTACCCAGGAACTTAAGAATATCATCAAATCCTTCCCCAAACAACTCCAAGAGAAACTCTACAAACTCGTCCCCTACTAACCCATCCCAGGCACCTTATACATCAGAGGGGGGTAAACTACGGCCTGTGGGCCACATCTGGCCCGCAGGACCCTTCCCTCTGGCCCCGAGCTCCTGCCAGGGAGCGGGGTCAGGACAGGCTTGCGGAGGAGCCAGCCCAACTCCCGGCAGCGTGGTGAGTGGGGCGGAGGCTAGTCCCTAGCCCCTCCCCTTCTGCTCCCCTCCCTCCCTTGCAGTCACAGTTCTTCCAGCGCCTGGGCAGTGTGGCTGCAGCTCAAGCCGGGCGGCACGGCTATAACGCCGCCAGAGCTGGTGCTCCAGGGCGGAGCGGTCAGGGGGCGGGGGAAATTCCGGGAGGGGGGTGAGGAGCAGGAGGGAGGTGTTGGGGGGGGGGGCAGTCAAGGGGCCTGGGCCCTGTTGCCAGGGACAGGGGCAGAGCAAGCCAGGACCCCCCTCCACCCCCAGCATGCTTGGCCCCTGTCCCCAGCAGCCAAGCCCAGACAGGGAGTGAGCCCTGTCCAACTGCCAGGGAGAGCAGCCAAACAAGCAGGGGAAACGCACAGGGAAAGGACTGAGCCCTCCTTTCCCCCACCCCACAGGTAACGTGGGGCGGGGAGAGCAGGGAGGGTTGGATAGGATGCAGGAGTCCTGGGGGGCAGTCAGGGTTGGGAAGCAGGGAGGGTTGGATGGGGGGGGAGTCCAGGGGGGCTGGATAGGGTGCAGGGGCCAGATAGAGGGTGGGGGCCAGGCCATACCTCGCTGTTTGGGGAGGCATAGCCTCCCCCAGCCTTCCCTACCAGGCCCTCCATACAACTTCTGTACCTGATGTGGCCCTAGGGCCAAAAAGTTTGCCCACCGCTGTTCTACATGCTTCCCAAGATACACAGACAAGGGAACCCAGGCAGACCCATCATATCTGGCCACAGCACTCTTACTGAAGGAATATTGGAACTCATAGAAACCATCTTCAAACTACTCACTGCACAAAGGCCCAGTTTCCTCCAGGACACAAACCGACTTCCTCCACAAACTCCATAACATTAACAATCTCCCTTGGAACACCATCCATGTCACTTCCCTATACAACAACATCCCTCACAATGACAGCATGGCTGCCTGCCTCAAATATTTACAAGACAATGGACAACCCTCAGATATCCACCCCAAACGCTCTCCCAACTCATCCATTACATCCTCACCCATAACAATCTTACATTCAACAACAAACACTTTGTCCAAACCATGGGAACAGCCCTGGTTACTAGGATGACGCCCCAATATGCCAACCTCTTCGTGGGCTACCTTGAAGAATTTCTGGATAAGTGCACCACGAAACCAATGATATACCTGAGATACATTGATGATATTTTCATCCTCCGGACAAACGGCTTAAACTCCCTCTCAGATTTCTACCACAACTTCAAAAACCACTATCTGTCCACTAAACTCTCTCTGGAACACTCCCACACTAGCATCAACTTCCTGGACACCCCAATCAGCTTCAGCAATGGAACCCTACAGACAACCATATACAAGAAACCCGACGGATTGCCACACCTACCCTCATAGATCCAATAACCACCTCTAACTCACCAAGAAATCTGTTATCTACAGCCAGGCACTCAGGTACTACAGAATATGCTCCGAGGAGAAAGTCTGGGATATACACATTAATACACTCAAAACCAACTTCACCAAACAAGGACACTCCACCAGAGAAGTAGATCGCATCACCTCACGCTGAAACCCATATGGGGTTTCATCAAACAACTACAATCCATACTAAGTGAAGACCTCATCTTGAAAGAAATCTTTTCTGATCCCTCACTTCTGGCCTTCAAACAACTCCCCAAGCTCACCATCAGAAGCAAGCTCCCCACAAACCAATACACACCAACTCAAAGCAGCACCAGACCCTGCCAGAACAACAAACACAAAACCTGCAGACATATCTCCACTGCTATAATGATCAACACCCCCCACAACACACCTTTCAAAATCCATGCATTCTACACATGCAGTGTACCTCAGCCAATGCACTAAATTCCCCAATAACAAATACTGTATGTGTGTGAAACCAGACAATCATTACGGTCTCAAATGAACTCACACAGAAAAATGATAAAAGACAAAAACTGACTATTGCCTGTGGGTGAACACTTTTCACTCTCTCCCAGGGCTCTGCCACGACCACACAAGCCATGTTAAAGTGCTGCGTTGCCAGTGTAGACTAGCCCTTAGAGCGTCTTCAGCAGACGCCCTACAGCAGTGCAGCTGCATCAGTGCAGGTGCATCAGTGCAGGTGTAGACCTGCCCTTAGCGGTGATGCTCACAGTACCTTTCCCAGCCCCGAAGAAGAGTTTGTCTCTCTCCCCAACAGAAGTTGGTCCAATAAAAGCTATTACCTCACCCACCTGGTCTCCACCTTATTTCAAGTCTGAAGAGACAGAGAGTCAGGCTATGTCTACATTAGCACTTTTGCTGGAAAAGCTTGTCTGTCAGGGGTGTGGGGGAAAAAACAAACAAAACAAAAACAAAAAAAACCCCACACACCTCTGAGTGACGTATGTTACACTGACAAAAGTGCCAGCATAGACAGTCCTATGTCGGTGGGAGACATAGCTACCACAACTCATGGGGGGCGGTTTAATTATGCTGACGGGAAAGTTCTCTTCTGCCCACATAGAGCAACTACACAGGAGACCTTAGAGATGTGCCGCTGTAAGGTCTCTAGTGTAGACACAGCCTAAGGCTATGTCTACACTACACAACTTTTAACAACATGGCTGTGCTGCTAAAAGGCATGCAGTGTAGCCGCTGTTTGTTGGCTCTCCTGCCAACAAAAAACTTCCACCCACAACGAGCAGCGTTTGCATTGTCGGCAGGAGAGCGCTCCTACCAACAAAGCGCTGTTCACACGGACGCCTGTCGTCGGCAAAAACTTTTGTCTTTCGGGGGGTGGAGGGGTGGTGATAACACCTCTGAAAGACAAAAGTTTTGTCGTTCAATTGCCAGTGTAGACATAGCCCAAGTGACTTGCCTGAGGTCACGCAAGAAATCTGCAGAAGAGCGAAGAACTCATCTTCCAAGCCCCAGTCCAGTGCTCATAAATACTACTGCCTTGTGTTTGTCATCCAAAAAACCTTAAAAAGAAGGAACAAATTCATTCCTAACCCCTGCAGTGATCACTCTGCTTCTTGAAGTGTGAGTTTGGATTGCCTTATTTTAAGCTGGTATAAACACAAACGTTATTATTGGTCATAAAATCATCCAACTCTTTTTTAAATACTCCAATTCCAGTATTTGACTCCTGCAGCGAGGATTCCACAGGCTGGACTACACACAGCAAGAAGTAGTATTTCCTTTGACTGGCTTTAAATTTACTTGCCATTCGCTTCATCAAGTGATCCCTAGCTCTCATATTATGGGACTTCATAAGAGGGCAGGATCTGACTATCTTTCACAGTAATCCTCATAATAATAAATCTGTCAGTTATAAGCATAAAGACAAGTCAAATTAGGCCCAAAATGTATTTGTTTTAAAACAAATAAAAATAAATGAGGTTTTAGAAAAACTGATGCCCACAGAATTGGGTTTTGGTTTTTAATTCAAAGAGAAAGTTCTCAAATAAAAACACAAAAACAAATGAAAAAGCCCCAAATTATGTTCATAAACTGCCTTGCCACATTGTGCTTGTGCAGAACCCAAAAGATATATTGACTAAAAACAAAACTGAATCTGGCTAATCAATCTAACATCATTGTCCAAGCTGAGAGAAATACAAAAAATAAACAAACAGTGTATAAACAATGTCCATTAAACTAGATGTTCAATATTCTTTGTTTTACTTTTTTTTTTAATATTATTTTAGCCTGATAATGCTGCTTTAAATCTTCTCAAACACTTCTCCCAGCTAAATCAAACAATCCTTCATTCCGCAATCTTTTGGTGCATGTAACTACTACCCAGGACCTATCGATCTTCACTGCCCTTGATTCAATAATCTCACTACCTCTTTTGTAATCTGAAAACACATTGCTCCAAAGCAGGAGTTTCCTGAAATAATATTGCATTTTCCATGTCTTTTATAAAGTACACTCAATAATAATGTTCATGTTTTTACTGCATATGCACACAGGGTTCTCTATCCAGGTTCTCTCCCCCCAGCACATGGGTGGGTCAGACTGTTTTGGCCTCTGTTCATTATCTAATGAATATTAAAGCTGAGTTTCATCTGCTACAGTGCTGCTCTCTCCCCTAAACAGTCTTAAATTCATATGGAGTTTCTCATAATCCTTTGTGGCTTTTACTAACTGCGCTGTGTGTCTCTCCTCTCCCCCTGTCTAGCCAACACCGGAGACGCGTTAAATTTCATAGATGCAATACCTACCTCCTCTGCTGCCTTCTACGTGGATGTGTGGCCCTTGTTTTGATGTTATAATCCTCTCACTCTTCCAGGTACCAGCGCCTCGGATGCTCTCTAGCTCAGCCTCCAGGACGTGGTTGAGTTGGGCCAGGGCAGCCCTTGCTCTGTAGGAACTACATTGCCCCTGGGAGAGGGGGTAGCTCAGAAGGCGGCTGCACCACATTGCTCCAGCCCAGCTTCACAGCGAGAAGGCAAGCGGCAAAGAACCCGATACTGGCAACATGTGGCGGAGGCGGAACCTGAACCAGCCAATCAGAAAGTAGCAACAGGCGCACCAATCAGCGACAGAGTTTATTTAAGGGGACACGGCTGACACTAAAGACTAGGGTGTGGGGAGAGCCGGGGCAGGAGTACAGTGACTGAAACGTGCCCAGCTCTGGTCAGCGACCTCAGCCTAAGGATTAAATTAAATTAAATTAATGGAGATATCCTATCTCCTAGAACTGGAAGGGACCTTGAAAGGTCATTGAGTCCAGCCCCCTGCCTTCACTAGCAGGACCAAGTACTGATTTTGCCCCAGATCCCCAAGTGGCCCCCTCAAGGATTGAACTCACAACCCTGGGTTTAGCAGGCCAATGCTCAAACCACTGAGCTATCCCTCCCCCCAATTGATTGAGGGGCATTGACCCAGCACTGCGTGGGTCTCATAGCTGTAATAACAAGTGGGTACTACAGGGGAGGATTGAGATACATGGGGGATCTCAGGACTGGAACAGGACAGTTGGGACTAGGGCGCCCAGATAGCAAGGGTGAAAAATCGGGACAGGGTGTCAGGGGTAATAGGCACCTATATAAGAGAGAGACACAAAGATCGGGACTGTCCCTATAAAATCGGGACATCTGGTCGCCCTAGTTGGGACCACAGGCCAGGAGCAGTATGTAGAGACAGAGGGATGTGGATGTCCGAGGGGAATGGAAAAGCCAGAGCTGCTGCAGGTCATGACTGAAGTCCAGGCAGGGGCAGATTTAAGGGTCAGAGTTTGGTCAGCAAACCCGCTGCCTGGGGTTCAATGGTCACGTCGCCTTAGGCTTATTTAAACTTGAAAAGTAAAAAACAAAACACACACAACACTCCAATCAAAAATCACAGGCCTAAACAAAAATGGATTCTAACTGTGTTGGCTTGTGTGTTTCCATTTATTGGAACCTTGCACCACAGCAACACGTTTCCTTGGCAAGTTGCTCTATGATTCTGTCCAGCTCCAATCTTGCAATCTCACCTTTCTCAATTTTAAGGAGAGCAAGGTCACTCAGCCATGTCTGTAATAGTGTTGAACACTTTTTGCACATTCATCACCAGCCACTTGGTATGGTGAGAAAGAGCCAACACATTTCCATTTCTGGTAAGGTAAAACATCATCAAGAGAACTTGACTCTATGAAATTCAAGTAGTTCTGGACAAGAGCTGTTCCAAGTGACAAACTGAACACCTCTGTGTCTTTTGTAAAATAATACATCTTGAAAGACATAATCTTGTGAACCGAGTTTAAAGAAAAATATGAGTATTTTCCCATGCGTTTAAGAACTTCCTCCTTTGACTTTTCTAAAGTTATTTTTAAGTTGTCTGGGATGGAGGAAACCAGATAGAATAACTGCCTCTTCATATCTCTCACACTGAGATTTTAGTTCCCCGATCATATTGTCTAAGACAGGAGTAGGCAACTTATGGCACGCGTGCCGAAGGCGGCACGCAAGCGGATTTTCAGTGGCACTCACACTGGCAGGGTCCTGGCCAACGGTCCAGGGGGCTCTGCATTTTAACTTAATTTAAAATGAAGTTTCTTAAACATTTTAAAAACCTTATTTACTTTACATACAACAATAGTTTAGTTATATATTATAGACTTATAGAAAGAGACCTTCTAAAATGTTAAAATGTATCACTGGCACGTGAAACCTTAAATTAGAGTGAATAAATGAAGACTCAGCACAGCACTTCTGAAAGGTTGCCGACCCCTGGTTTAAGACCTCAAATATTTCCTTTGATAGTTATCTTTTGCTTCTAACAGAGAATCATGTGCAAATTCATCATCCATGCGGTGTACATGTCTCTTCCTATGACTTGAATAGTTTGCACTTTCAAACCCTATTGCTTCTTACCTGTTGTGAGATTCTTTTATAATTTCCTCATACTTTTCTTCAGATCTGAATTTGCATAGCTCATTCACTGTGCTCTCAAATATCCAGCGGACTTGGAACAGATCAATTTTGTTTGACCAAAGGATTCCAGAGACTGCAGCCACTGTGAGTAAGATCCTATGCCACTATAACAGATTGAGATAGAACATCCAATGCATCCGAAGAAGTGGGCTGTAGCCCACGAAAGCTTATGCTCTAATAAATTTGTTAGTCTCTAAGGTGCCACAAGTACTCATGTTCTTTTTGCGGATACAGAATAACACGGCTGCTACTCTGCAACCCATCAAAGACAGGTTGCTTTTTGCTCAACGTATGTCTTACGACTCTTGCATTCAATAACAGTTCCATCTTCTAGGCATTCAATTATACTCTGAAAATTTACTATCATTGCCTCAGTGGCTTTCATTCACACTGCCCATCTAGTCTTGCAGAGAACCTTTAGATTTAAAGGGCTCCTTTGTTCTTCAGAAGCCTGTCCAATTTCATCTGTGGCATCAATCCTTCCAACTTCTTCAGTGCACCATCAGGTTCCTCTTCTCTGCAAAACTGTACTCTCTCAAGCAAGAGTTTGAAGATACAGATTATTTTTAGACTTAATCATTAGTTTTTCCCATCGATGTTTAGAGTTCGCAAAATATTTATATATTTCTGCAAAGTTGTGAAGAAAACCTTCAGGGCTGGACTGGCCTTAACTTCAGCAGCATGCCCCAAAACTAGGTTAATTTGATGTGCTGGACAATGGATGTATGGTGCATACACTTTGTCTCCCTTGCCTGAAAGCTATTTTCTCATTTTTGCTTGCAATCCTCTATGAGCCCCAGCCATAACATTGGTCCCATCATATCACTGTCCAGACATATATTTGGGTTGTAATCCATAATTGCAGGCTAAAACATTAGTTAACTGGTCACACAAGGATGCAGCATCTGCCTCACTGCCACAAAACTAACAAAGTGATATTTTATATCTACTTTTTCTTCAGTACACTCAATACCAACACAAGGAAGCAAAATGGCTATTTGATCAACATGGCTAATATCCGTGGTTGCATCTGCAATGACAGTAAAAAAAACTTATCGTATTTGTAGCTATTAAACATGCACCTCCTGGTTTCTGATACCTAAAGACTCATAAGTTCATCAGTAGTTGTCTTGTTCAAGTATTTGATTCTCTTGGTGTCACTGATATGTTGGGCAAAAGCTGTATTATGTCTGGCAAGTAGCTTAATTATGCTCAAGTTCATATCACAATTGTTGCTCTCCAATACTTCACAGTGACTGTGAAAGGGGAGATGTAAACTAGCTAAAATTTTGACTGTGTCAAGCAATATTTTTAGTATTTCTTGCCATTTCCTAATACACTTCTACCCCAATATAATGCTGTCCTCGGGAGCCAAAAAATCTTACTGCGTTATCGGTGAAACCATGTTATATCGAACTTGCTTTGATCCGCTGGAGTGCGCAGCCCCGCCCCCCCAGAGCGCTGCTTTACCGCGTTATATCTAAATTTGTGTTATATCGGGTTGCGTTATATCAGGGTAGAGATGTATTTTCATTGATACCATGTCCCTTTGTGAACTGTGGAGCTGCTATATGACTGCATGTGTTGTTTGCTCTTCCCATTAAGAGACATCGATGTTACCATATTCTTCCCATCATTGAAAATCTATCACCCACATTACTTTGTGAGTGTCTGTACCCCTGGACAACCAACAAATGTGACAGTATGCATAATCTGAAAGATATGGGTATGCTAGGCAGTTGACATGCAAATCTACATGCAGTGCATTTTTCATTCTGTACAATGAAAATGAAAAATGGTAGTTTGTAGGAAAAAAAAGGAAACTATACAGTTGGTATATCACTTTCAGTGGACTGGCAAGAATCAATACATAAAATATACACAATAGGTCAGGTGATAACACTAAATCTGGAAAGTGACTTATCAGATGGGAACTTCAAACCTATTTCAGCAGGAAGACAGCTTTGACCTGCTTCATTGTTGACATGCTCATCTACATGATCTTTGTTGTGATTTTTTTGTTTTAAGATAATCTATGGTATCTTTGGCTTTGTTGGTTTGTAGCTCATCTTACAGGATCTTCAATATGCTGGTTCCAAGCAGAGTGTCTCTGGAGATATCATCAGCTACTACTACAGGTGCAGCTTCAGTGGTACTGCACTACTCGTTTTCCTGACTTAAACCTTGACACGACAGAGTCCTACTTGCTGAACTGATATGCAATTCTTGACTTTCTACTTCAGACTGCAGGGGTTGATCAGGAAGCTTATAAAAAAGCAGTTACCTACCTTTCGTATCTGTCTAGGGTGACCAGACAGCAAATGTGAAAAATCGGGACGGGGGTGGGGAGTAATAGGAGCCTATATAAGAAAAAGACTCAAAAATCGTGACTGTCCCTATCAAATCGGGACATCTGGTCACCCTATATCTGTTGTTCTTCTAGATGTGCTTCTCATGTCGATTCCATGTTAGGTGTGCATGCGCCACATGCACCGCTGCTGGAGATTTTTCCCCTAATGGTATCCATAGGGCTGGCTCTAGTGTTCCCTAAAGCTCCATGCTCATACGTCAGTATAAGGGGCGCCACCGGCACCGCACCATAGGTGCCGACTCCGTGGGTGTTCCGGGGCTGAAGCACCCATGGGGAAAAATTAGTGGGTGCTCTGCACCCACCAGCAGCCAAACTCCCCGCCCCGCCTCACCTCCTCCTCTGCCTCCACCAAGGCCACCCAGAGGATTCAGGGGGCCTGGGGTCTTCGGCGGCGGGTCCCGGAGCAAGTGAAGGACCCGCCGCCGAATTGCTGCCAAAAACTCTCGTGGGGGGCCCTGAAAACTCTCGTGGGGGCCCCTGTGGGGCCTGGGGCAAATTGCCCCACTTGCCCCCCCCTCTGGGCAGCCCTGGCCTCCACCTCCTCCCCTGAGCATGCCGTGTCCCCGCTCCTCTGCCTACCTCCCAGTGCTTGCCGCTGCCAAACAGCTGTAGCAAGCTCTGGGAGGGATGGGGGAGGAGCGGGACTGTGGCGCGCTCAGGGGAGGAGGCGGGGAAGAGAGGGACAGGGTGGGGATTTGGGAAAGGAGTTGGAATAGGGGCAGGAAGGGGGCGGAGTTGGGGCGGGGACTTTGGGAAGGGGTTGGAATGGGGGCAGGACAGGGGTGGAGTCAGGGCAGGGCCAGGGACAGAAGGGGGTCGAGCACCCACCGGCCCCCATAGAAGTCGACGCCTATGCCCCGCACCCCTCCAGTTTCTTCTCGCTGTCCACTCAGACAGTGGGGAAGGAGAGTGGGTCATGGAATGGACGTGAGCAACAAAAAGGTAGGTAGCCATTTTTTCTTCGAGTGCTTGCTCATGTCGATTCCATGTTAGGTGACTCACCAGCAGCATCTCTGGAGTTGGGCTAGGAGTTCAGGGGCATGCTGACTATAACACAGCTCTCCTGAAACTGGCATTGGCTCTGGCCTGTTGGATAATGGCGTAGTGAGATGCAAACGTGTGCTCTGATGACCATGTCATGGCCCTGACAAAGTCCTGTATTGGTATTTGTGCCAGGAAAGCCGCTGAAGATGCTTGTGTTCTTGTTGAGTGGGCCCTTACAATGGCTGGAGGTGGGGTCCCCACTTGCTTGTAGCAGGCCCGGATACAGGCCGTGATCTAGGACGAGTTCCTCTGGGCTGACACCTGGAGCCCTTTCATTCTGTCTGCTATCGCAACAAAAAGCTGCGTCGATTTGTGGAAGGGTCTTGTCCTGTCAATATAAAAGGCTAAGGCCCTTCTAATGTCCAGAGAATGCAGACACTGTTCTTCTGTCTTGTGAGGTTTTTGGAAGAAGACCAGCAGAAAGATGTCTTGGTTGATGTGAAATTGCAACACCATGTTGGATAGAAAGGCTGGGTGCGGAAGCAGCCAGACCTTATCTTTGAAAAAAACGGTACTTTGGGGTATGCAGCCAGAAGCCCCTGCAGATCCTGCACTTATCTTGGTCGTGAGCCTCCCCCAAGCACTTTTGGCAGCTGGAATGGGGGTTGCTCACCAGCACTGGCATGGGTTCAGTATAAGCTGCATATGGTTTGAAGCCTGAGGATCAGGGCATGCCCCGTCCTGGGATCGACATCCATTAAGGGGACTAGCTAACTAACAAGAACTAGAACTGACAACTACTAACTATTTACAAGAAGAGATCTGTAAACCACTAGGGGAGGCTTGTCGAAGCAAGAGAAGAGGACTGTTCCAGCAGCCGTCACTGGCAGTAAGAAGGAACTGGAGGAATGCGGGGCTAGCAGCACCCCTTATACTGGTGCATGAGTACAGGCCACCAGGGGATGCTAGGGTTGGCCCTATGGATACAACTAGCAGGAAAATGTCGGGCAGCAGGGCACGCGGCGCACACACAGATAACATGTAATCGACATGAGCAAGTACTATACTCGAAGAAGAATGATCGTTTCTGCTGCTTAGGATCTCTGGAGGCAGTTTGTAATAAATGTCTTTTTGCTTTCTAAAACCAGACTTGTATGTGTTTATGGTTTTCATTTTCAGACATCTTCCAGCATGAGAATAACTAAGTTGGAAGTCTAGGTCTAAATAGAGTGTATCTTTGTGCTTCTTATTTTATCCTTCAGTTGAGAGGGTAGTCCTAAAAAAATGTTGATTGCTCTGCAGAATTTAGCAGTGACAGGCAGAACTAGACTGTGGAATGGCTGCGGAGAGTGCTGTGGGAGAGTCTGGAACAGGCAGACAGACACACATGCCTCTCAGTGTCCCACAGCAAGAGGAGGCTATGGAAATAAACTACATTTCCCAGCAGCAGCCCCTTCAGCACTGGAGCATGCCCAGTGGCTGCAACCCCTGTTGGATAGGATAGAAAGAATGAGTACTTGTGGGACCTTAAAGACTAACAAATTTATTTGGGCATAAGCTTTTGTAGGCTAAAACCCATTTCATCGGATGCATGCAATGGAAAATACAGTAGGAAAATATATATACACAGAGGACATGAAAAAAATGGGCATTGCCATGCCAACTATAATGAGACTAATCAATTAAGGTGGGCTATTATCAGCAGGAGAAAAAAAAATTGTAGTGATAATCAGGATGGCCCATTTCAAACAGTTGACAAGAAGGTGTGAGTAACAGTGTGTGTGTGTGTGGGAACTTAGCATGGGGAAATAGTTTTTACTTTGTGTAATGACCCATCCACTCCCAGTCTTTATTCAAGCTTAATTTAATGGTGTCCAGTTTGCAAATTAATTCCAATTCTGCAGTTTCTCATTGGAGTCCGTTTTTGAAGTTTTGCGACTTTGAAGTCTGTAATCGAGTGACCAGGGAGGTTGAAGTGTTCTCTGACTGGTCTTTGAATGTTATAATTCTTGACGTCTGATTTGTGTCCATTTATTCTTTTGCATAGAGACTGTCCGGTTTGGCCAATGTACATGGCAGAGGGGCATTGCTGGCACATGATGGCATATATCACATTGGTAGATGTTTTGTGTAATGACCCATCCACTCCCAGTCTTTTCATGTTCTGTGTATATATATATATCTTCCGACTGTATTATCCACAGCATGCATCCGATGAAGTGGGTTTTAGCCCAAGAAAGCTTATGCCCAAATAAATTTGTTAGTCTCTGAGGTGCCCCAAGTATTCCTCATTCTTTTTGGTGATACAGACTAACACGGCTACCACTCTGGATAGGGTAGGAAATTCCTTTTACTCCCGGCCACTGCTGGGCACGCTCAAATGCTGTGGGAAGTTTGCAAAGGCAGAGCAGGACAGGTTGGTGAGTGGGACCCCAGGGCTGATGGCCAGGTGAGATGTTAGAGTGTAGACACATGCAACTCATGCAGTTTCCTTGAAGCAGCAAGAGGACCCCTGCCCCCTTGCTATGGTGACTGACTAAGTTACTTGTGAGAGTGGGGCCCTAGAATCGAGTGGGAGGGGGCAGATGGCAGAGGAACAGGTGGTGCAGCTGCTCAGGGTCCATGTGGAACGCCAATAGACCCCAGTTGTCAGCGGACAGGATTGAACCTGGGACCTCTGGAGCTTAGTGCATGAGCCTCTACACTACAGCATGAGCAGACCCATTTTATCGCTCTCTTTAAGTGGTCTCGGTGCCACTAGAGGGGACAAAACACCACACCCAGAAGGTATGTGGGTTACATATGCACTTGGAGGACCCCTGCAGGCTCAGCACTGCTCAGCCACACAACCTATACGCTGCTGCCATTGTTTGCAGCCTGCTGGGATCTGTAGAAAGAGCAATGCGCTGGTCCCCACTGCCCACGTTTGAATTTGCCTGGGGAGGGAGGCCTCCAAAATGGTGGCTGTGCCATGAATTCTGATTAGCAGGTACCACCAATGATCGGAGGTCCCTCCTCTCCTCCAACTGACCAGGCAAATTCAAATGTGGGCAGCAGCAACCAGCAAGGCTGCTCTTCCTAGCAGCTCTGACTCCAACTCTGGTGGCAGCAGTAGTGATTCATGGCTCTGGCTTCTACGACAGCAGTTCTGGCTTTGGTGGGAGCAGTGGTCCTCGCTCTAGGAGGCAGCAGAACTGGTGCACAGTCCAGGCCAGAGAGAGCAGATGGCAAAGCATGGAGCTGGGGAGGAGGGGAACGGGGGAGGAGAGGTAGAGATGACTGCAGGGGTGGGGGAGGTGAGAGTTTATTTTAATGAATGTGGGACATGTGATGGCATGTGAGGGACCACAATCTAAACCTGGACCGGGGCCCATCTTTTTGCTTCTCTGCTACTGGCAAATGGGAAGAGGGAGATGGGGGACCCAGACTGGGGGGAGGCAGGCAGCATTTGCTGACCCTTCTTACTGTTAAATCTGCCACTCTAGCCAAGATTTGGAATAGCAAAGGCTAGCACAGGTCAGGACAGAAAAGCATTGGCAAAATTGTACAAATGTTCCCCAGAAACAGAGCGCCTGAGCAGTGGCCTCACAATCTGCTTTTCCACCGCCAGCTGGGATGCAGTAAAAGATTCTTTTAGTACAGTGACAATATTTCAGTGGCAGAGTCCATTTGACAAATCAGGAAAGATGGAAGGTGATTTGGACACTTTCTGTGCTCAGGGTATTCTAGCTTGGATACCCAGTCTGTCAACCTAGAAGCCAGGTGGCATTATGCTTGTGAAATGCCCCTCATCACCACTCCCTTTTACTGAAGGAAGCTTTCCCTCCCAATCTCTTTCAATTGTTCCGACCCTGTGTGACACCCCATGCTCTAGGTCTAGGGTTTATCTATAGTTCAGGCACCAGCAAACTTTCCTTATCCCTTCAGCACCTTCTTACATACCAGAGAGCTATCAGTGTTTTTACAAGTTGGAAGAGTAATCACACCTTACCAGCCAACCATGTGTGCACACACGCATAACCCTTTCTCCCCGTGTTCCCCTCTCCAGCTTGTGTATTTTTAAATACTAAAGAATACAAAGAAGACAGTGAATGAGGGAAATTTCAACCTTCCTCTATTTATTTGCTGTTGTTGTTTTAAACTCTAAAATTACAAAGACAGCAAATTATTTCCTGCACAAATTACACTTACAAAATAAAATGAACAAGCGTCAATCCTGAGATTTTCACTTGGTTTTAAACAGCAAACCCACCAAATATACTTTTTTGTTTTTATTGGAAATATCCCCTCCACACTGCCCTCCCACCCCCCCCCCCCCACCCCCCCCCCCCCCATCTGAAGCAATAATAGTACACAGCTCCAGTTCCATAAAGCAACTTTTGACAGATTCAGTATCGGTTACATTTCTCCCTCCCCCTCCCCAACCAATCAAAAAAATCTACACCTAAAGAAACTGTTGGTCGGGTGCCCTTTCTATTGTAGATGTATGGCTACATACCAAAGCTATGGATCAGGAAGTGGGCGCTGCAGAGTTGGAAAGCACTCAGAGAACCCAGCATAACAGTCAGTGGTGAAGGGATGGTTTCTTAACCCCTTCTCTTAATCCACAAGATATTAGACTCTGAAGGGATTAGGACGATGCTTCTCATGCAGTTGGAAGCAGAACCTCTTTTTTCTCTCATTTCTTTTGAGGGGGTGGGGGAGTTAGATCTCACTCCTCTGTTTCCACTTCAATGCCATCACCCACGATTTTCTGCAAATCCATCCTTTTTAGGAAAAATCCACTTTGCAAATCCCACCAGGAAATCTCCACTGATCCCCATTTAAAGCCTCTCAGTTAAATGGCAACCTCCTCCCAAAAGAACAAAGTAGGTGGACAGATTACCAACTCCAGTCCATTCCTCTCACTGGGTGGGGAAGACACAGCACATGCATCATGA
The DNA here is from genome assembly GCF_013100865.1 of Trachemys scripta elegans. Classification (NCBI taxonomy): domain Eukaryota; kingdom Metazoa; phylum Chordata; order Testudines; family Emydidae; genus Trachemys; species Trachemys scripta. The sequence goes on from NC_048298.1 coordinate 91,886,754, forward strand.
GCTGGTCTCCCTGTCATTAGTACATATATATATAGGAAATGCTGAACCATCAGACTGAGGTTAAAGAAAATGTAATTTATGCTATAGCAATTTATCCCATGTGGTCATGATCTTCCAGCATAATTATTTTTCTCAGACCCCCTTCATTTAGGGATCTTTGTCCCCATACTCTGGCATGGGCAAGTTCCATGCACAGCCAATTTACCTGTATGATACCCTGGAGCTGTTAGGAGACTGGGGAACTCAATTCCCTTTTATCCAACATGGATTCCCCCCGCTCCCAAAACACAGATAAGTATTTCATACATTAAAAAAAATAGAGAGCTCTAAGATTACAACAGAAAAAAACCCAACCAATAACACTTATAAGACAAGTCTCAGCACTGCGTTGTTGTTTTTTTAGTAATTGAATTATTTTAACTATTTCAGGGAAATAATAGTCCAGTCTTTTATAAAGTTGCAATAGAAAGAGAGAAGAGAATAAAGGAGAAAACTATTTACAGAAGTAGAGGTGAAGAAGAGTGTCCAAGAAAGAAGATCCCAGGCTTGCACTTCACTTCTTCTTGGCTGATTTCTTCGCACTGGACTTTGCTTTGGGTTTTGATGGCTTTGCCTTTTTAGGCTTCGATGCCTTCACTGGCTTGGCCTTGACAGTCTTTGGCTTCTTGGCTTTCTTTGGAGCGGCTGCTGGCTTCTTTTTGGCTTTCTTGGCGGCAGCTTTGGGCTTCTTGGCTGGGGACTTGGTGGCAGCTTTCTTGGGTTTAGCTGCTTTCCTGGGCGTCGTGGCCTTCTTGACTTCCTTCTTGGCCTTCTTAGCTGGGGGTGGCTTCTTCGGTTCATCACCCTTGGCCAGGCGGAAAGAGCCAGATGCACCAACCCCTTTGGTCTGCTTGAGGACACCAGTGGTGACCAGCCTCTTGATGGCCAACTTGATTTGGGAGTCAGCATTCTCTCCCACTTTGTAGTGGCTCTTAATATATTTCTGGATGGACTGGCGAGATGAGCCGGCCCGGCTCTTTTCAGCTTGAATGGCGGCCACTATCATGTCAGAGTACTTGGGGTGATCTGTTGACTTCTTGGCCGCCTTGGCCCGTTTGGGCTTGGCGGCAGGGGCTGAGGCGGAATTCTCCGTCATCTTTTGCTTTCCCTCTGGGCCAAGGGAATCAGAAGAGCCCTGTGCACAGGGTCCTCAAGCCGCCTTGCTGCCCCCCAGATGCTCTTGCCACGTGCGGTGCTTCGTCCCAGTGGCCGTGCGGAAGGCCGGCCTGCGAGATGGGCACCGGGCGGAGGGTTTCTCCTTGCAATGGGCAGACGGGTTCGCCCCCTTGCAACCGGCGTCCCCTCCTGGCGGCGGTGGGCCCAGGTGCCTCTCTGTGGTTCTGTCCCTCGTGGGCCTGGTCTGTGCCTCTGTGTCTGTCAGGCTGTGAGTGGCCGCCCCTCCCGCCGTCTGCGGGTCTCGGTCCCCCCCAGCAGGCTCAGCTCTGCCTCCTCTCCGCCTCCCGCGCTGTGTCTGGCTCTCCAGGCAGCAGCCGGCGCATCCGGGTATTTAGCGCCGCGGTGCGGACCGCGGTGAGGACAGGGCTGCTGGCTGCCTGCTCAGGGCCCCGAATGGCGCCGCGCCGCCGACATCTGTGTTTCTTCCGCCGCCCCAAGCGGCCCTTTTCCCCCTCCCCGGGCGGCCCCGCGCCCCCCCGCCGCCGCCCCCGGCTGCCCCGGTCCCTGGGCTCCCCGCCGCCGGGCCCCGCTCCCGCCGCCGCCGCCCCCCGCCCGCTCAGGCCGCCCCAAACGGCGCCGGGTGCCGCCGGGGCCCCGCCACATTTCCCCTTTGCGCCCCCATAGCCGGGCGGCCGGGGGGGCCCGGCCCGGGCTGAGCCACCGGGGGCAAGGGCCAGGTCTGGGCCGCCGGGGGACCCCGATCCCGGCCCGCTGCGGGCCCCGGGACCCCCTCGGGGGCCCCGGGAACAGACCCCAACTAACACAGGGAGCCCCGAGCCAGGCGAGGCGCAGCCCGACCTGGCCGGGGAGGGGGGGAGGGGTGGCTCCCCCAAGCCTGGGGGGGTCCCCGGGGGGAACCTCCCGCCCCCAGCCCCGGGACCGCCACTCCTGCCCCCTCCCCAAACTCCTGCTCTGCAAAACTTTCTTTGGTATTAGATGGGAAGTTTGCAGCCATCCCCCTCCCCCAGAGTCCCCCTGGCTGCCCCCTGTCTGGGACTGGGGGCACACGGGCAGGGGACATGCCCCACCCATGCCTGAGCTATATGGGGGGCAGCGGGGGCAGGGAGGGGGGTTCTCTCAATTGTCCCTCTCCCCAAAAACCACTGCACTGGGCACAGAGATTCCTAAACAATAACAAACCCAGCTGCCATGGAGAAAAAATTGGGGGACACAGACACCCCACACGCCGCATACCTTACCCCAGCCCTCAGCACACACCCAGCCAGGTACCCCACGGGCTGCACCTGTCACCTCCCCATCCCGTTTGCCCCCCACAAACTGCTTTAGGGACTTGCACAGGGGCAATCCTGAGCTGTTTTATTTCCTCCTGCATTTTTTAAGTGAGGAATTGATCTTATCCTTTAAAAACATATTTCCACCCTCTTTGAGGGGACATGGGGAGGGGGAGCCTGGGACTGGGAGAGGGGCAGATTATCGCTAGTGTAACCGTAATTTACATACATATCTTGGGAAAGTGTTTAATTGCTATTAGGGGATTAAATGTACGTGCCATCGCCATTTTGCTGGAAGGATAGCTTGTTTTTTCTTCCCCCTTTTCCTTCTATTTTTTATAACAAATGGGAATAAAATAACATCGTGGCCGCAAAAAGTGAGGTGCGGGGCTGAAATCTGAGACCTTATGGTACCGAGTCACTTCAGATGGAGAGAGTTAAAATACATCTGAAACACTTTTTAATAGCCATAAAATAACCTGGAATCCTAACAACACGAAAACCACCACCAAACAAATATATATACATACATGGACCCACAGATCGGGACGCACCCACCCTTCCCAGCTCAATTACAGGGCATGCCATAGGGAACAATCGGACAAATAGTTTGTCAGTTTATAAACAATGCACGGGAAGAATTATTTTATTTAGATACAGGATTTAAATAATCAACCATTTGTCCTTGAAAATTTCCATATCTGTTTCTCTCCAGCCCCCTCTTCGTGTGCTTGTCTACCCCGTCTAATAGCTTTCTCCTTTTTAATTCAGATGGGTATTTATTTTAATTGGGGGGGAAGAGGAGAGGTGAACACACGATTTAAAAATAAATAAATACACGAAGCAGAGAAAGAGACAACCTAATAGGTGCAGCTCGATAGTTTAAGGGGAGAAAAGCTATTCAGTGAGCTCTAGGCAAAAGTGAGAATATTAGGTGAGAAGGGGGTAGGATCTGACCTCCTAAAATATTTTGATCCAAATTGTGGATCGGTTGCTTTACCAATAGGCACGCAGGGATTAAACGCTGGACGCTGTTGCTTCATTCAGCAGCTACATTTTCATCGAGTGCCTCATGTACTTTAGCAGCAGTTTAACGTGTATGTGACAGTTTATTAAACACGAGGGGATTTTTTTTCAAAGACGTGGATGCGTAACGAAACCAGCAGGTTTAAAAAAAAAATCTTTTTTTTTGTTTTAAACCCACCATTCATCTTGGAGTGGCTCATGCAAATGAGTCTATATTAACATGCTGTGCTAGAACGAAAATTTAGATAGAACAGCAGCAGCAAACACAAAAGTATTACAGGGGTGGAAAAGTAATGCATTAAATTATTTGCAAAGTCCTGAACCTCAACAGAAATCATTTGAAAAGGGAAATAAACGGTGGAGAGGGATGGAAAATCCCATTTTTATGTGTAAAAAGTATATCAAATGCATTGCAAACAAAAAACAAAAGAAGGCATTTGCTAAACACTGAGGTGGGGAAACTTCTGGGAGGGGAGACCAATTTATGCAGTATTTCCCCCATGTTTATTTATGTATTTAGTCGTGTTGGCTATGCATACAACAGGAATGATTTCAGTGGAGGGGGGATTTACATAGATTTTCAAGGCTTAAATAAAAAACTTCACCGAAATATACTTTGATATCGTTCTGTGTTATGCACTCAGGGAACAGTACATTGCTCTCTCTCTAATCTTTTAAATTTAAAATCACCCACGCTAACCCATTAACAATCCTGCGTGGAAGGCAGCCATAGCTGCTGTGAAGAATTTCAGTCAGCTGATTAACATTTAAAGAGGCGAATAGATAAAGGATTCCTGAGTTTAACTACAGGCCACCGTAGGACGCCCAAGCAATGCATTGTGGGAAATGTAGTATCCTCGTCAATGCGTTCTCTTGTTAAGCAACAAATCCTATGGCAGTGCTGCTGCTTATGGTGACCTTTCAAGGATATCGAAGGCTACTGTATGAAAATAGAAGCTAAGCGTTATTTCTGATTAATACTGCGCCACAGTATCATGTTTAGGATGCAAAGATGCTATATATACACAAACAATACTGTCCTTGTGTGATGTTTTCAGGCAATACTTTTGTGATCAAATGCGTGGCCATTGGTTATAACTTATGGAATAGAGTTGTAGTACATAAGGCACCTGTGGTGCAAAGCTGGCATGCCCATTATTTATTAAAAATGCACGAATGCAATAAGTAATCCTGCCTCCCTTTGTTGGAGACTATGCTCCCATCACATTACCTGTGTTCGCAAAGCGGGGGTTGTATTGGATCCCAAGCTGTTGTCTTGTTGGATGATCACATAGCAGTAGATCTATCTGGAAATTTAAGATGGTACAGAAATTGAGCAACAGCCATCTATAAAAGCAGGGCTTCCTGTTGGCAGCATGTGTCACTGGTGATTTATGATCAGTATTGCTACCTGTTGTTTTTTTAGATTGATTTAAACTGCAGGTTTTGATCTATAAAGCCCTAAATGGGCTGGGATATTGCTGCTAGAGAGACTGTCTCTCGCTGTGCCACCCTGCCACAACTGCAATCAGTGAAGGCATTTGTGTGGGATCCTCCTTGATTTAAAAGAGCAGGGGCTGGTGGTGGTGGTTTCTGTGAACAGCCTCTGTGCTGACACAGGCTTCCTCTCCGGTCTGAAATAGCCCTGGATTATTGAACTTCAGAATACACTGCAAGACATGCCTATTTATGTGGGCTGCTATGGAGGTGGGCCTTTGAGATTCATCAGATGGGTGGGAGAGAGAAGCGTTGGGTGTTTTATACATAATCTAATTCTGTTTATGTAGTTCATGGTAGGGACACCTGGCATCTTGAATAGGATCCCCCCTTTCTTTTTAAATAAATCTAATAATACTTCTCCCTTCCTACCATTGCACCCTCAACTGTACTGAACTCTCTGTTCAAATCTTCTTTGCCTTAGAATCATGAATATTTCATTCAAGACAAAATTGACAATAGCAGGGAGTTCTCTATCCTGCTGGAAGGGATGGTAGTAGGTGGTGCTCTTACAAATTTCTATTTTCTGTTTGAATGCAGAGTATTTTGATCTTGGAAGAATGCTTATTCTCGAGCCTTGGCTCAATGCAGAGCCTGCTTCACGTATTAACATAGTCCACGTGATGTATTCAGATGATGTACAATCTGAGTTTTTCTACGTTTCTAGCTCTCAGAGTTGCAAAGAAAACCTTTACAAATGGGGAGTTGAGTATAACTGACACACTTGCTTTCCTCAGTCTGCAGCCTGCCTGAAATAACACCCCAGCCCCTTACTAATCTCCATGGAGAGTCAATGCCAAAGGCTAATGAAAACACTTAATGTTGACATTAGCTATATCAATATTGCTCAGAATAGTGGATGGAATGTTGGCGGGGCTGGTACAGGGAAGAACCAGGGAGCTGCACAAAAGATCGGAGTGAGCCACAAAGACAAAAGGGATTAAACAGCAGCGCTCATCAAAATGCCACTATTTCCCCCACTGAGTGATGCTGAATGACAAGAAGGTACCAAATAAATAAAGTTTAGATACTACCTAACATCCATATCTAACCTTTGATCTTTGTGTAAACCTCCCATTGCCAGCAGAGGGAGTTGTGTGTTCAGCTGCTGAACAGTACGCAGTCTGAAATTCAGACCCCAGACCATAGTTAAGAATGGAATTTTGCCATCTCCATTGAATGAGTTGAGAGCTTGGGCTTGGCAGAACCTTACTGCAGGTGAAGTGCAACTAGCTGGGGCTTCTGGAGAGCAGCATCCGTTAGGGCTAGCAAGCACACAGCCCCTGTATCTTCATGTGCTCGACCCCAGGCTGTATAAAGAACAGCTGGAAGCAGCAAGCAGCCGCTGAAAGGCATCAGGTGCTACCTTCTCGGCCCCTTTCAGGGATATTTAACATAAGTAAGAAAAAATGCTGCTACAAAAGTTTTAGGATAACCAGCATTAGGAATCTGCCAGTGTTTTGGCTCCATAGAGTACTTCTGCCCTCCCCCTCAAACCCTATTATTTTTTTGAACATCTTCTGCAGCGTGTGTCTTTTGACCCACGACTAAGACCAAATCTACTAGCTCCCAACAGTGGCATCAGAAGAGAAGCAAAAGGTCTGTAATAGATGAGCATATTAATTAGGGGCACATTCCCACCTGGCCTTTCATCAATTGCCTAGATAAAGGCAGTTCTATCACCCCCCCCCCCATTGGAGATACGGGTGAGGGTACTGCTCCCAGTACTGACAATCCAGAGGAACCAGCCTTCCCGTCTAACAAGTCAGGCCCCAGCAGCAGAAGGCCCATGCCTGGGAACTTTATCTCATCATTCCATATGGTAGTAGGCTTAGATGCAGGGTCAAGCGCAGCCAGCCCAAAGGAGCTCTTTGACCTCTCAGCTGCAATTGCCACCATGCAGCAGTATGTGATTACAAGGATCAGCTCCGTTGGTGGGATTGTGCTTGTTCCTTGGAGCACAAGGAGGAAGAAGAGAGGGAGGTATGTGTCTCATGCCACAGATGGATCTGGTGTTTTGGTAATTCAATACCTGAAACTTGCTTGATGGCAAGAGCCTGATCATATCAGGTGTTTTAGCATCAAGGAAATTTGCATCTACTGTTTCTGTGTGGGCTGCATTGGACTTTGGTCTCTTGGTGTCAGTGAACTGTCAGATTGTGGTTCCACAGGACCTAGGTGCGCAGAGCCGTCATTTCAGAGATGAGGAAGAATTATGAGATCTAAATGTGCATCCCCCCATGAGAGGATTTCAAGGGTTGCTGGTGCTAATCCCCAGTGGTTGAGTAGTCTGACATTCTTCAGCAAAACCCTCTGGTAGACAGCTCTCTAACTAATCCAAGTGACATGAGTTACATTCCTCTCCTTCCCCACGCTCATTTTGACTATACTGCCTCAGATTAAGTACTAAGGGTCTTTGCCTTCTTAAATAATTGTCATACACTGCACACTAATTGTGCTATATGAAGTCTGCAGAAGATACGGCAGCTAGCAGCTGCTGCCTTTTGAGATCAAGAGATACAAAAGGTCACTTGTTAGTGGCTGTGTGGATTAAGGAGAGGAAAGAGCAGGCTCATTATTAATGTCCATGTCTTTGAGGCATGGGCTTTTTTCTTTTGCTAGGATTCTAACTCATTGAAGGAACTATTTTCCCAGAAGTAGTGAGTACCCATCTCCCTCCAACTTGCATCAGGGTGCTAAGTGCTTTTTTCCACTTTGTTTTACTTAAAAATTGAGTTTGGACAATGACAACCAGACCTTTTCAATGGAGGAATGCAACTGGCCAATGACATTTGAGATCATGCCACCAAGTTGGCAGAACTATATAGTTGGTTACTGCTGTGTTAATTTTCATGGAATAAGTGGGCCTAGAGCAGTGGTTTTCAAGCCGGGGTCTGTTTACCTCTGGGGATGCACAGAGGTCTTCCAGGGGTACATCAACTCATCTAGATAGTTGCCTAGTTTTACAACAGGCTATATAACAAGCACTAGCAAAGTCAGTACAAACTAAAATTCCATACAGATAATGATTTGTTTATACTGCTCTATGTACTATGCACTGAAATGTAAGTACAAGATTTGTATTCCAATTGATTTTATAATTGTATGGTAAAAATGAGAACAATTTTTCAGTAATAGTGGCTGTGACACTTCTGTATTTTTGTCTGATTTTGCAAGCAAGTAGCTTTTAAGTGAGGTGAAACCCGTGGGTACGCAATCAGACTCCTGGAAGGAGTACAGTAGTCTGGAAAGGCTGAGAACCAGTGGCCTAGAGAATCAATTATGTTAACATGATCTGTCAGTGTCCCACATGAAGCAGTTCAATGTGGTTCAGGGTTTTGAGTACAGAGCTCAGGTTGCTTAGGCCCATGCCATACACAATTTATTTTTTTAAAAAAGGAACTGTTCCTAAATAGGGAACAAGAGCTGCACCTTTAATAGAGAGTAGTGGTAGGATAGAGTAGTTGCAACATAATGACACTTCCAAAAAAAAAAAAAAAAAAAAAAAAAATAGTTCTGGAAGAGGTGCATGCTTCCTTAAATCACTCAATGTTAACTTTTACAAGAACACCTTGCTAAGAGATCTGGTGGATTCTTCCTCAGCTTGGTTCCAGGGGATGCATTTCTAGAAGATAACTTGTGATTGAACTTCATTATAGCAGGCTCACTGCAGGAATTGCGTAGTTCTAAAGAGTATGTCAGACTAGATCAGGGGTTCCCAAACTGGGGGTTAGGACCCCTCAGGGAGTCACACAGTTATTACGTGGGGGTTGTGAGCTGTCAGCCTCCAACCCAAACCCTGCTTTGTCTCCAGCATTTATAATGGTGTTAAATATATAAACAAGCGATTTTAATTTATAATGGGGGTGTCATACTCAGAAGCTTGCTCTGTGAAAGGGGTCACCAGTACAAAAGTCTGAGAACCGCTGGAGTAGATCAGAATGGCCTCCACAAGGCTGAATCTAGTGGACTTTGATAAAACTCTTTGCTATCCCAGCCACTCCAGGCCTCCCAGTTTCTCTAAGCACAGCACAGCTGATCATCAATTACACTGAAAACCCACTTAGGATCTCCTTATTTAACATGCCAACATTCTTCAGGAATGACCACATTCCTGCTTAGGATGTCAGCACATGGCCTTGGGATGATATGTTGTTTTCTTGTTGACTTCACTGCAGAGCACGAAGGGTGGGGGCAGGGGGAAGAGGAGTTAAGAGTCCCAACAGGATGGACCTTGGATCAGTCAGTTATTTGTTGTCACTGCACTTAATAGGGCCAGCCCCCTCCAGCCAGGAAGATAAGTCACAAGCTCAAGGTACAAAAGTTCCCTGGCATCTGCTAAACCTAGCTCTGCCTGAAACAGATCTCCCCCTCTCTGTCCCACGCCTGCTATATCAAACCTAGTGGCAGGAAAAGAGGGCTGGGTGGGAGCAGGGGAAGGAGCAGTTGGAGCGAGATGAGCCAAGGGTGATTTTGGACACTGCTTCTGTGGCTAAATAGCTTTCCTTCTTCTTGAGGAGGCTGCAGCCAGCGCTAGCCCAAAACAGAAGATTGCTGCTGTTAGAGAATGACAGCCACAGGAGGCCCTGCTTCAACACCAGAGGAACTTCAGATGGCAGCTCCGAAGACCAGAGACTGGTTTGTAAGAGAGCAGTGCAGGGCTAATATATCAATAACTAGTCCCATAAGCAAAGGCATGAGAACAGGCAGAATCCAGACCTACCTTTAAGCCCCTCAAATGAGGAAGAGGATACAGCTCAGCAGCCTTCCTCTTGCATCACTGGTTTCTATTACATGGATGTCTTTACAGGCAAAAAGGAAGTCTTTAGCTAACCCTGTTGTAGTGGAGCTAGGGCCCACAAAACGCTTATCACAATCTTTAGGCACCAGTTTCCACAGTCCAAGAATCAATTAAGGTGCCACAGACTTTAACCAATTCGAAGTGAACATGTGCACAGCTTTCCCTCGCTGCTCCCTGCACACCTGACACCCTTGGGTGAATTCACCTACAATTAAGTTAGCAGATGACACTAACATTAGTGGGATAAACACAGACAACCAAGCTGCAAAGTGATCTGGAGAGATTAGGGCAGCCCTGCACCCAGCGGGGGGGAAGAAGCTTAGCACAGATACACCCCAAATCATTCTATAACCAAGCAACACATCCACTGAGTGAGAGCACTAGATTTTCGTCTCATCCTGTCCATGCCACTCCACCCTATCCTTTTAGCAAGCCGAGCACTAAAGTTGGCTCAGGGAACTTGTGGCATCAGGTTTGTGCCCTGCTCCAAGATATTTGAGCCCCACTGATTTCAATGGATGTCAGGAATTGAGAGATCTGGATCCCTATTTAGGTGGTTAGGGTCTCAACTCCGATGTAACCTCTACCTCTAATTGTTAATGCCTTATGTTCCATTCCTAAGCACAGTTCCAGCATGTGGCACCCTGCTCCTGCAATTGATATATGGAGTCCTGCCCTGGTGCAACCCTTGTAAGCCTGAACACTTTGAGGTGCTACTTTTCCACAGCTCCAGAGACAGTTTTCTGAACAAAAGCTCAAGTGTTCAACTGTTGGTCAACAGCAGAGTGGGCTGAAAGTGTGAGGAGCAGTTACCAGTAGGTTTCACCCATCTCCTCATCAGATCTATCAGCTTTTTACACCAATAAGTGATCTTTAGCATCCAAAGTGACTGGGGGGCAGGGACGAGAGGAATTACATATTTCTGGTTTGCATCCTTCACCCCTCTACCCCTTCCCCATCACCAGTCCTTTGAACCGCCCAGTCCCTGCTTTTTGTTATTGTGCCAAATAGATTGTGACCCCCCCATCCCCAAAATAAATAAAATATCCAGCACCAGTTTAACAAAACAGGCGAAATGTGGACACTTAATCTAGTCAAAATACTCTTACCTGTACGGGTGGGGAGAAAGTGAGCATGGGGTTTTTGAGGAATCAGTGGGGTAGATCTTCCCCCTCGCTACAGTTGTGTGGGGAAAGATATTTATCATTGTCTTCTCAGGCTGGACAGAGGGGGGATCCTCTCACTTCCTTGGACAACCAGACTGGGGATTTTTCTGGAGTAGGGGTATGAAATGATCTCCTTCACTCCATCCACAAGCTCAAGGCTAGTGGAGCGGAGCTGCTGGTCAGCATTCCCGCTCTGCATCCAAGCCTGCGCTGTAGGAAAGCCCTGAGCAAGCAGAACCTCCTGCTCACACCAGCAGGGCTCAAGACTCCCAAGGCCAGCAGTAAAATATCCTCCCGCTAGGAGACAAATGTAGGTTCAAAGGCAGATCTGAATGTGAACGAGAACCATAAGGGAATGTTGGAGGTGACCACCACTGAATGGTGGAGAGTTGACAGCCCTGATTTGACTACACAGATGCCTGTCAGAGCATCGCATGGAACAACGGCATTTTAGACAGCTCAGGAAAGGGAGGGAGAACTGCACATTCTGGGACACAAGACCATTTCCACGTGTCTCTATATTCACAGCCCCCACAGCTAATCTCCAAGTTCAGGTCTTACCTGGTTTTGTTTTTGCAGCCAGCACAGGGGCTGTTATAGCAGGACCCAGGAGAAATGTCTGCAGGAAAGTGAAAACTGGTTCTTCCCATCAGCTGGTGCTAGGAAGCCCAAATCCACCTGGCCCCCTGCACTCCATACCATCGCTTTCTGGCTGCAGCATTTAAGAAGGCAGGAAGGTAGAGCTGAATGGGTCAAACAGCAAGAAGCAGAACAATAACTCACTCACAAAGGGCTTCCTCCATTGCGGCCTGGCTGCCCCATGGGCCAACTGGGATGCCTGTTCCTATGTAGCTGTGCTAAGACTTGGCGATGCATGTGGGCACGTGTACAGCACGTTCTAGCTTTGAAGCAGGATTTAGATGATATTACGTAGGTGAGGGGGCCAGCAGCAGAGGAGGGCAGGAAGTCAAGTCAACACACACGCCCCCAGCAGCTAGCTCACAATCTAGTCACCACCTGCCTGCCAGATTCTAGGTATGCTAGAAGAGAGCCCCGCTCCTCAGGCACAAATCTGCAACCCAGCCTCCCACTTCGCCAGGTCTGGATGGAGGCCCCCCCTGCGAAGGTTAAGGCTGCTGTGGAGAGGGACAGTCCTGCTCCATGAGGACACAACCTCCAATCCAATAATTATAATAGATTCCCCTCAGATAGCTGAAGATTTTATTAAGTTAAACTATTAACTGTGCGGAAGGGCAGCCGCCGCCTTCATTGTTTGGCTCCGGCGGATGCAGCAGTGGCGCGTGCAGAGTCCCCCGGCTCTTCCTCAGGAGTGTGTTAGCAAGAGGCAGGCTCTTCCAAAACCTCCAGGGGACTGGCCTTGCCCTGGGACAGAGACATGGCCCACGGGTACCGAAACCTCCCTTCAATACAGTCCACAGAGTGAGAGCACAGTCCCCAACAACTTGAGCACGCTCTGTCCAACATCTCTGCTTTCAGGGATCCAGGGGAACGTGTGCAGGACATTGGTTCTCTCGTATGGCTAGCCACCGTCTGTCTCGGTGCATTGTCCTTCCAGCACATCCAAGCAGGCTGGAGGAGTGGGGAGAAGGCCACTCACGACCCCATAGACGCACCCCACAAGGAGCACTCGAGGCAGGAGCAACAGCTGTGTTTCTTCGGTCTTCAGCTGCTGGTTAAAAGATATTGTAGATTTAAAATATTCCCCACCCACAAAACAAAAAAAAGTGAAGTATCTATAAAATATATTTTTTCACATATAAAATCCTGAAGAAGGTGCACGTAGGAGTCAGTCCAAACGATGTGCTCAGATACGCAGGCGCATGGGATGGGGATTGGTGAAAGACATGGGAGCTGGTTTCCTCGAGGGGGTGTCAATGGATGGGATGCAGCCACCACCTCCCCACAAGTGAGGAATCAAGCAAAACAAACCTAAGGAGGAAATAAGAGTCACAGCAAATGGTTTAAAAGACTTCAGAGTTGCTGTGCCCCAGAACTCTGGGGCTTCCCCAAATCCAGGAGAAGGTCATTTGTACCCCAAGATGCCAGCTAGTGACGCTGCTTGTACTGCAGGTGTGTGGGCCCAGGTCAATTCAGATCCCCTTGTTAGGCACGGATAAGTCAGGGACTCCTCCCACATGTGCATTTGGTCCCTCTCTGTGCAGGCAACACTCCCCGACCACAGGAAGGGTGACAACCACTTAGGTGTTACCACTCCCTCTCCACCCCAAGTTGTTCTCATGCCCCACATCACCCACCAATAAGTGTGAGCAGGGCTCCCCAGTGCTGAGAGGTACCAGCCTCTGTCAGGGAGGCATGAGCAGGAAGAGAAACCACAAAAAGGGAAAAACATTTCCACTGGATTGGATCTAGTAAGCATCAAACAGGCAATAGCATTCGCTCCTGACTCACAGCTGAGCGGACATGACACAGCAAGCAGAACAGCGCCGCCCCCCTCGCCCCCCCCCCCCATGTACTCCCCCTCCTCCCGCCCCACTCTTTACAGTGCCCTTGTCAGGAGAGGCCCAGAGCATCTCAGTGCAGGGCGAGTGTTTGGCTGAGTGGGAACAACTTTGGCTTAAACTTAAAGGGTTCAAGCAACACAGCTATGCCTGGGGTCCCACTACAAGGACAGTCCTTCCTCGCCCTAGAGCGCCCCCTGGTACTGGAGGAACTGCAACTCCCTCCTCCCTCTGTGGTCTGGCCCCGTGAGCTGCACTCACCCCTGCTGCGGGCGGGCTCGTGCCAACCCCACAGTGCAGCTCGTGGCCCTTGGCCGCTCACCTCTACTCGCTGATGCTGTTCCGCAGTGTCTCCTTCTCCTGCAGCGCTGCCATGGCCAGGCGTAGGTGCTCCTTCAGCTGCTCGATCTCCCGCTCCGAGCGCAGCTTGATGTTGTTCAGCTCCACATAGACGTCCTGGTACTTCCCTGAGGCAAATCTCTTATCCTGCAGCGGAAGGTGAGGAGTCACCACCCAGCTCCTGGTATTCATCCCAGGGGAGGGCCGCCCCCACCAGGAGGAAAGCCAGGGAGAGCAAGACCTAGGTGTCAATTTGAACCTCAGCCAGGCAAGCAGTGGGAGCCCAGTAGAGACCCCCACAAGATGGGACAGGCATGGCATCCACAGAGATCAATTCAGACTGGCTGTTCGGAGACAGGTGGAGGGGGACAAGAGGCCGGGCGGCTATAGAGCAACAAGTCATTGCGGACTGGTAGGGCTGGTTTCTGGAAGCTATTCAGCAACAGGTGGATTAAGAGTTGGGGGCTAGAGGAGTAGACAGTTGTCTACAGCCACCAGGAAGAGGGGCCTGTGCAGGGGTGTGTGACTAGGAGCAACAGGAAATTTGCTGGATCTCAGGAAGGTTCCCCTAATGGCAAGAGCCAGTCAGTTCTGAAAGTCTCCTAAGGCAGGAAGTGGTGGAAGCCACCTCGTTTGGGCCATTTAGAACAGAAGCCGACACAGTAATGGCAAATATACTTCATGTAGCAAGCCCACCCTGGCCAGGGGAAGGAGCATTAGGACCCTCAGTAGAGGTCGCCCTTCTCTAATGTCAACACTGTGGTGAGTGGGATGGGGAGAATACCGGTGAGAGGCCTGGACATGGGTGGGCTGACACAGTCAAGTAGGGGGAAGGAAGGCAGACAAATTGAAGTTCTAGCTGGATTTCACTGTTTTTCCCCCCACCTAGAAGGGCTCCCAATACTGGTGCATGCACGCCCCCCTTGCTCTGGGGGTTAATGACCAACAGTGGCAGGAAACCAATGTGAATCCAATAGAAATAGGAGACCCAAACCACTCCTGCTCAGCATTCATGCTCTGTAGGATTTCCAAGGTCCTTGCTTTCCCCACATCATTTTCCTGCCTCCAACTTAAGCGAGTCTTTACATCCCTCCCCTCAATAAAAAGAGCCCCCGGGAAGGAGAGAACAGCTCTCAGGAAATGGTACCTTTTGCATCATCTGGAGCTCATCCTTAAGACACTGAACTTCTTTCTTCAGGTACCGGAGTTCATTCTCCTTCACTCGAAGCAGCACCTGTGAAGAGGAGGAGGAGGAGGAGAAGAGAGACTCCAGGGACCAAGCTGAGAGATTATGGTCTCAGTGCAGGGCAGAAGGGGATGTTGGAGGGGGTGGGGAAGGAAGAGCCAGGAGCACGAGGCCAGGAAGTGCTGCAGCTCTAGAGCTAGATGCAGTGGCACAGCTGAGCGGGGGAAGTTTGCGTAGCAACTTCCTGCACTGCAGCTTGTGCCATGCCTGCTGCAGAAGCGGATCAGCAGCACACCGCACCGGCAGGCCTCTTTACCTCGAGCTCACAGGAGCTCCTCTCGCCGTTGTGCAAGGCCCCATCCCCTGTGCCCTGCGAGGTGATGAAGGTCCGTAACCTCTGGATCTCTTCGGACAGGCATGTCTGCAGCTCCTGCAGACCAGAGTGGAGTCATCAGGGGAATGCACATGCACCCACAAACCAGAGCCCGCAGGCAGATGAGAGCCAGCCAGGCCCATACTGCTCCCTCCTCAGATGCTCTCCCCCTCCCCCAACCCCAGCTTAAAGGACCCCCGTCTCCTACTTCGCTTTGGACAGCACAGCTCATTTGTTAAGGGATTTCTGGCTCCAGAGGGAACGTGCCCCCTGGGATCTTCCAGCCTGCTGTGCAGAAGGCTCAGCCCTCTGGGCAAGGGGGTCTCTTGCCTGGTTCTGCCGGAGCAGCTCCTTCCCCTCCTGTTGGCAGCGCTGCAGCATCTGCTCCCGCTCTTCTGCTTTCTCTGTGAGGTCACCGATTTCCAGGCACTTCTGGGAGTATTGCTCGGAGAGAACCTGCAGCTCCCGCTTCAGAGAGTCCACATCCAACCTGCCACAGCCACTCAGAACATTACTTCAGAGAAACGGGATGCCCCCAGCCCCTTCCCAGGGCCCACTCTCGCACCCACACCACTCTCTACCCCGGCTATGGACACCACTTGCTGCCCTTGCCCACGGCCACCGCTGTTACTCAGAAGGGTCCCCTCCCCTGAGCAGCTGGTAATCAGAGAAGGGGAACCCACTGAAGGTGGGAGAGGAAAGAAGCAAAGAATATAATGGGAGAAAGCAGGGAGCACAGTAGCCTGTTCAGGTCTAGTGGAGAGGGGATATCCTGCTCTCACCTGCATGGTTAGCATCTCAGGCCATTGCATCCCCCCCACCCTTCCCTGGAAGCAGCACTAGGAGGCAGGCTAGAAGCTAATCCTGGCTCTCTGGAAGGCAGAGAGGGATGGAATATAAAAATCCACCCTTCAGCCCAATGTTGAAGGGAATGGCACCCCTCCAACTTGCCCCACTGGGCGAGAGCTACCTAAAAAAGTGACCTAGCAAGCATGGAACCTGGCCTGGGCAGCAGCCACATGGAGGGAACAGGGCAGAAGGGACTGTGCAGAGACTCCTTACTGGTGCTGTCTCCGGAGGGCCTCTGAGCCTGACCCACTCTGCTGGAAACTGCGTGTCCTGCCCAGCTCCCTAGTCAGCTCCTCCTTGTGCACCTTCTTCAGCGCTTCGATTGCTAGGGAGGAGGAGAAAAGGAGACGTGGAGTTAAGTGTCCCGAGAGACCCAGCTTGGCAGAGGGGGTCGGTGGGCACTGAACAAGGGAGTTCCTGAGGACTCCCCCCTCCCATCTACTACCAGAAACCCCAGCTCCAGGAACGGCTCAGAATTTTCCCTCTTCCTCCACTCTGTTCTGGGCATCTTCCCCAGGGCTAACTCCTACCGTGTCAAGCCACGGCAGGCAGCCCCAAGCACTGCTCATCGGCGGTGCTACAGTCTGAAGCTTCCTGCTGCAGCGTCCATGCAGAGATTCCCCTCTCTTAGCTGTGGTAAGACCCATTCCCAACGTACACACAGGTGGTGGGGAAGAAAGGGGCTTCTGGGTCAGGTCTTGCTTGTTAAAAATGGAATCCCATCTCATACCCAGGAGACGGGGATGAAGGGCACAGGGAGAGAAGTCCAGTGTGCATGGGGCACTCAGCCACATGGGCATCTATTTGGCCAACAACAGGGCGGAGGGGAAAGGAGACAGACACAATCTTGCCAGCCTCAGCCAGCAGAGTTGCTTGCTCACCACCTCTATTATCCAAGGAGGAGGTATGGGGAGGGGTTTTTCCAGTCTTACTTCTGAGCCCATAAAGGGAGGGCAGCTGCCTATGACCTTATTCATACAGGGATAGCTAGCAGCATGGGGCTATATACACAGCACAGGCTCCTTGGAGTTTCAGGGCCAAGGAGGCCGCAGAGAACACGACAGACGGCAGATAGTTGCAATGTGTTCGACCCACCCGTCTTTTCAAAGAAATCTTGTTAGCTCAGATTTGGATCTCAGCCAGCAACCCTCCCACTGCACAGCCTAAAGGGGAACGACTGCTACAGTGACGCAGAGGCCCCAGCCAAGATCAGGGCCCCTTTGTGCTAGGTGCTGTACATACACAGAGAGAGCCCCTGCCTCAAAGAGGTTATAAAGGTCAGGGGAGGATCAAAACCTGGAAGGGGAAGTGACTTGCCCAAGGTCACCGGCAGAGCTGGGATTAGAACCCAAGTCTCCTGACTCTCAGAGCAATGTCTTAGCGCCTGGACCACACTGCTTCCCTGCAGCACCACCGCCCGACCTTGTGCTTTACAGACATGGCCTAGCCCAGAGAGGCTGCCACCCACTGAGACCAGCAGGAGCCGAGGGTGCTGAGCACCTTGGAGGCTCATTGTTCTGGGACGCACCTTAGCTTAGAGAGACCCAAGAGATATTCCAGGGAAGGGAGCACTGGGGGATTCCAGGGGAGGTGGCGAGTGGACTCCCAGGAAAGTTTGAAAGAGGAGAAAGGAGACAAGGGGCAGCAGGCAGCCATCTCCCCAACCTCTAGGTGCTTGGGTTCTTGCTCCTACCTGCAGCTGTGGCCGCAGCCTCCTCAGCCAGGAGACGCTCCTTCTCCTGCCGCAGCCGCTCCAGCTCCCGCTGATGGTGCCGCTGGAGCTCGGTCATGACCTGCTGGTGAAGAGATTCCATCTCTGCCAAGCTGCGCTCACATGCCTCCTGTCACGCAGAAGAGGGGAGAAAGAAAAACAAGTGAAGGGGAGCGGGACCGAGACACAGAGAGATGCTGTAAGATGCCGTACGACTGGACTGGCATTTGCTGTGCAGTACAGGACACCCAGACCCACCACCAACATTGAATCAGAGAGGGGAGGCGAATACTCTCAAGAGGGAGGAAAGTGTCTTATTAAGAAGATAAAGATGTTAAATAAGGCATTTCATCCTTAGATCTCAAAGTGCTTGACTAAAGTATCATTCCCCATGTCTCATATGGGGAAACTGAGGCGCCTACTGGGGAAGTGACTTGCCCAAGGTCACCCAGCACATCAGTGGCAGAGAAGGGAATAGAGCCTAGGTCTCCCGAGTTTCAATCCAGTGCTCTACGCACTAAGCCACACTGCCTGATGCAGCAAAGTGCCTGGCTTTATGACAGGGATAAAGAAACACTCCTCTAAGTACTGAAAGCTGAGCTGCCTCTTAAGGAAAATGAAACCAATCGCAACCTCCCTTCAATGCAGCCATGTGCTGTTACAGGCCCTCCCCAAAGAGAGTGGATTCTCCAAGCAGATTAGCAGACATTCATAATATGATCTTCTGTCTTTTACAAGTCTGATGTGCAGGGGGACTTAACACCACAGACTTTAAAATACCCTCGCTGGCACTGGCGCTGGCACTCACTGAAATTAAGTTCATGCCTCTGAGCTACTGTTCCAGGCTCTCTACAAATTCAAGCAGAGTCACTGCACCAGTGAAGCATGCTCATTTAAGGTCTCCTTTTAAACCATAACTAGAGAATCTAATTTAGAAGAACAACAAGGAGTCTGGTGGCACCATAAAGACTAACAGATTTATTTGGGCATAAGCTTTCGTGGGTAAAAACCTCACTTCTTCGGATGCAACACGGCTACCCCCTGATAATTTAGAAGAGTCCTTCAGAGTCTCAGCTGATAGTCAAGAGGCCAGCTGGCTTCTCCTCCATAGTCCTTCGCCTGCCGCCCCCTCCACTCCCTAAACCCAAAGGAGCACACCCCACACTTTGGGAAATGCTGCTCACACTAAGATAGAGCGCTGCACCCTGGGACCTGTAGTCTGCAGCTGGTACTAGAGCAAGGGCAGCTGCTCTTTGATCCACTTTGAGTTAATGCAACCCATTGACTCCAGGCAAATCATCAACATGATCCTCAGTGGGGCAAAACATGGGTGCCCTGTGATTTGCCCAGAAATTGGCTATCAAACATTGACAGGTTAATAGGAGGGAGACAGAAAGCCATCCTTTAGGGGAGGGGCAGTTTGGACTTCGAAGTTACAAAATCTCATATCAAGGGCTGATGAAGGAAGTTGATTAGATGCTATTTTTACCATGTGAACGGTGGCTTGTAATATTTATCAAGCTCACAGGGCTGCTTCTAACCTGCTGTATTAGTTGCCCCACACTGTGGCAGGTATAACAGATCAGTTGCAATAATCCAGCAACATGGAGATCTTGTCTTTTCGGCTGCTAATAGAGAAGGTACGTGACTGGGTCACTTCAATGGGATTTCCCCTTTTACTTTACATGAGTAACTGGCATCACATTAGCATGGTAACATTAGGGTCAGATTCTGAGCAGCACTCCATGAGTTCTGGCTCCAGTTCTGTTCAATATCTTCATTAATGAATTAGATAATGGCAGAGACAGTAAACTTAAAGATTGCGGAGGATATCAAACTAGGAGGGGTTGCAAGTGTTTAGGAGGATAGGATTAAATTCCAAAATTATCTGGAAAAATGGTCTGAAGTAAATAGGATGAAATTCAAGAAGGACAAACACAAAGTACTCCACTTAGGAAGGAACAGTCAGTTCCCCACACAGAAAAGGGGAAAGGACTGCCTAGGAAGGAGTACTGCGGAAATGGATCTGGGGGTCATAGTGGAACACAAGGAAAATATGAGTCAAGAGTGTAATGCTGTTGCAAAAAAAAAAAAAAAAAAAAAAAAAAAAAAAAAAAAAGCAAACATTCTCGGAAGTATTAGTGTCATAAGCAAGACATGAGAAGTAATTCTTCTGCTCTGCTCTGATTAGGCCTCAGCTGGAGTATTGTGTTCAGTTCTGGGCACCACATTTCAGGAGAGATTTGGACAAATTGGAGAGAGTCCAGAGAAGAGCAACAAAAAGGATTAAAGGTCTAGAAAACATGAGGGAAGATGGAAAAAAATGGGTTTGTTTAGTCTGGAAAAGAGAAGACAGAGGGGACATGATAACAGTTTTCAAGTACATAAAGGGTTGTTACAAGGAGGAGGAAGAAAAATTGTTCTCGTTAACCTCTAAGCCCATTGCTGCTTGTCCTATCCTTAAGTTGCAGCAAGGGCAGTTTAGGTTGGACACCAGGAAAAACTTCCTAACTGTCGGGGTAGTTAAGCACTGGAATAAATTGCCTAGGGAGGTTGTGGAATCTCCATCTTGGGAGATTAAGAGCAGGTTAGACAAACACCTGTCAGGGATGGGCTAGATCAGGGGTAGGCAACCTATGGCACGTGTGCCGAAGGCAGCACGCGAGCGGATTTTCAGTGGCACTCACACTGCCCGGGTCCTGGCCAACGGTCCGGGGGGCTCTGCATTTTAACTTAATTTAAAATGAAGCTTCTTAAACTATTGACTTTACATACAACAATAGTTTAATTATATATTACAGACTTATAGAAAGAGACCTTCTAAAAACGTTAAAATGTATTAGTGGGACGCGAAACCTTAAATTAGAGTGAATAAATGAAGACTCGGCACAGCACTTCTGAAAGGTTGCCGACCCCTGGGCTAGATAATACTTAGTTCTGATAGGAGTGTGGGGGACTGGACTAGACCTCTTGAGGTCCCTTGCAGTCCTATGATTCTATGCCCCTTAATGCCCACTGACATCAAGGAGAGGTTCAACGCCTTGCAGGATCAGGCCATTACTACCTTTTCTTCCACTGACGGGGCTCTGCTCATAACCACAGAGATCAAAAGGTGGAGTGCAATCAACTCAGTGCATCATGATTTTTTTCTGATTTGAGGCAACTCAATTGTTTGCACCACCAGGATTATCTCCAAGGACCCGTTAACTCATGTCGGGAAGTGTGTTGCATAAGACTTGACTGCTTTACATAAACAATCCCTGTTCCTGAGCTGGCTGACCTCGATTACAAGAGCCTGCTGATGGGCTCCTGGTGGCACGTGGCTGATGAGTGGCCCACCGGGTTTTAGTCTTGGCTATAACCTGACATTTGGTTCATGTCCAAATAAAACCAAAGACAGTTACAGCTCAGAATGGAGAGACATTCATGTGTTTGAACCAAACCACCCTCTATTTAAAGAGAGACTGAAGATCTGTCTACACTACCGTGAAGCAGGACCCTGCTACAACAGGGTGCCTCCTGGCCCAGGTGAAATGCAGGGCAATCTCCTAACTTAAAATGGGACCAAGCTAGATTTGACAGAGTCCTAAACCTGTGTTCTCCATGGCTTTCATGGTGTAACCATGCCCCAAACTACACACAAGAACAGCCATCCTGGGTCAGACCAAAGGTCCATCTTGCCCGATATCCTGTCTTCTGACAGTGGTCAATGACAGGTGCCCCAAAGGGAATGAACAGACAGGGGATGGATCACTTGATGATAACCTGCTGCCCATTCCCAGCTTCTGGCAAACAGAGGCTAGGGACACCGTCCCTGCCCATCCTGACTAATGGCCATTGATGGACCTATCCTCCATGAACTTATCTGTAATGTGCCATCATCAGCTTGTTTCCTCCTATGGAAATCCTAATACACATTAACTTCCCTTCTCCCAGCAAAGAGGCTCAGGACCGAGGAGGCAGGTGGATGACAGAGCCAAGCCCATCTCCCCAGTGTTAATGGGCGTTCTGGTGGGCAAGTCCCAACCCTCCAAGCAACAGAACCCTGCTTCAATGGTAAGGGACAGCTCCATCAGATCCCACCCCATCCTTTGCATACATACTTGGACACCTGCCCCTTTAAGGACTGGCAGTGCCCATCAGCCACTATATAGTTAACACTGATTGCAGCTGGGCTCACTTTGGATTGCCATGGCAATGCTAATCAATGAAATGCATACTCTGGCAGCGCAGCCAGAGTAGGTGTGAATCTCCCACCTTCCCTCCGACCCTTGTCGGGATTGGAGTGGACTCAAAGGCAAAGTGGGATTTCTGGCCCACTGCCAACTGACCCTCACCTGGGAGATGAATCCCTGGGGCATGTGGCCATCTCCATGGGATTTTCCTGTGTCACGAAGGCTCTCTCCCCGGGCACGCCAGGACTCCAGCTGTGCCCTCAGGGACTGGACCTGCGCCAGGAAACCAGAACAACATTGACTCAGCCATGAGGAACAGCTCCGATTTGGAATGAGCAAGCTCCATCTCCGCCAGACGAACCTCAGCCAGGGGTTTGGGAGTGAGGGACGATCGAAGGAGACACTGGGCGCCACAGCCAGTGTCCTTTATCCAGGGAAAGGGGTGGTCACCCAATGGGACAAACCCAGTGAAAAAGGCCCCAGCACATGAGCAGTGGAAAGAGGTGAGGAAGAGACCCCTCCCCACCTCAAGACACACTAGGTGTAAGCCATGCTCTCCTCTGAAGGCAGAAAGGCTGGTAGTGTCTGGCGTAAGGGGTTCATGGCCATCCCCATCCCCACGGAACTAGTGACATGCTCACTGCTGCCAGGGCTAAGTTCGTCAGGTTAAACCCCAGTTATGAAGGGCAGGACAAGAGGTTTGGGTGTCCCCAGTGAAAATAGGCTCCACTCCAGTTAAGTCAATGGCATTTCACCAGTTTGTATTAAGGCTGAATTTGGCCTGGGATCTCGGATATACGGACAAGCTGCTTCTCAAAGCACGGGTCAATGAATCTGCTATGCAAGTGAGAGTTCTCCTGACCCAGAGGTGGCAAATGGTGCTGCTTTCCGTGCCCATGGAAGGCCGGCAGTGGGAGTAGACGGTGTAACAAGGGCTTCCTGTGTCCCCAGCACTTTGGCCTAACCTCCTGCTGAGCCCCTAGGAATAAGGGGAGTCCCTCTCCCAACCTGGGAAGGAGGAAATGGGGCCCCAAAGACAGATGGCTCCTACCTCTTTCTCCAGCGCCTCCCTCGTGTCTCCATGGCCCCCCTTGCTCTGGTTCAGCAGCGCAGTCAGAGGAAGGCGCTTAGACTCCTTCAGGGGCAGCCGTTCCAGCTCCAGCCATTTCTTCTCAATCTCTTCACTCAGCCGACTGCGCTGGTCCTCTGACAGGGCGGGCCCCAGCAGCTCCTGCTCACATGCTTTCCAGCAGAGGGCCCCTGCTGGGCCGTCGCCCTGCAGGACCCCTGTGTCAGGAGCCTCAAACCACTTCCGCCTCTCCTCAGAGCGGAGGGCTAGGTCCCGTTCCAGGTCCTCGTGCTTGGTGACTCGGTCAGAGATCCCCCTCAAACTGCCTCTCGTCCGCTGCGGGGACCCCTGATTCAAGGGGGACAGCTCCACGTAGTCAAAGGTGTGGCGCGGCCCGTCCACCTTCCGGTTACTGCCCTTGGAAATAACCTCTGACCCCAAGCCCGGCCACTGCTCCTCTGACCTTAGGGAGCCTTTCTGGGGGACGCAGCTGCGGAAGGAGTTTTCCTTATTGCAATCAGATAGCCTGAAAAATCAGAGCACGAAGGCATGAGAGAGAGACGCGGCCGCTGGGAGTCACGCAGGCAGGCATTGTGCAAACAGCCCACGCATACTCCCGCCAATGCACCACAAGCCTAGCCTGCAACCACACCCCTTGCTATTCCAGTCCTAGGAACCTCCAGAGCACAGCCAGCCTGTCACGCCAAACGTCCCAGTGGCTTTGCAATGGGAACAGACTTCCTGTAGGGTGGGGAGAACCAGGCCCAGCTCCAGGGATACACATTTTGATCTGAGCTTGAGCTCTCATCTCTAGAACAGAGCCCACCAGCCGTGCGCTCTAGTGCCACTCCTTGCCCTAGTGGGACTCTGCCCTGCTCCCCTTTTGCATGCAAAGAGAAAGGCAAATCCAGTCTTGGTGTTGTCGGTTTCTTTCAGACTCTCTTGTGCGGACATGCACTTGGTCTGGCAACTGGTGGTGAGATGATTGGAGGAAAAGGGTGGGACACTGCAAAGCAGCCAGCCATCACCGCTGGACTCTTCAAAGGATCCTGGGAGACGTTCTCTGCCCTTGGGTCACCCAGCAGGACCCTGAATACAAAGCCCCAGAGAGCTTCCTCCCACACTCACCCACTGACACGGTAAGACTAGATACCCCCGTGATACCCTCACGAGTATCACTGCTACAAGCAAGCATGACTGGCAAAGCATCTTCTCCCATGCGAAGGTGGGAGGGGAGGATGAGGAGACTTCTCCCGTCCCAGAAAGGATTGCCTGCTTGTGGCCAAGGTGCTGATACAAAGTGATCCAAGCCATGGGTGGGATGCGGGGGGGGACAACACACATTCCCAGACATACGTACTTTGTGACATCCGGTGCGCTGACCGGGCGCACGTTCTTCCTCAGAGCCTCAATCCAGTTTCGCCGGATCCCCGAGGTCATTGCTGACAAGGTGAATGTGGCGTCCTTCGTCTGAAAGGGAGACGCCAAAGGGAGCTCAGCCCACAATGTGCAGTGATACCCTCCCCGCTGCCACAGCGCAGGATAGCAGGCTACAGCCTGGGATTGAGGCAACACCCCACTCGCTCTCCAGACTGCAGAGTCGGAGGACAGCCACCAGCAGGGTCTTAACAGTCCCTCTCTGTTCTCCTGTCACATCAACAAGAGACAGGCCCTCAAAAGGCATAAGCGGAGGTTAATTCAATCACTTGGGCACTGCTAGACAGGTGCCAGTTAACAGGTCAGCTTCCAAGACATCCTCCTCCCCTATGAAAGAACCCTCGACTCCTCTGTCTCTGTTAAAGTCATGTGTGTCCATCTGCGCTCCTGGGGCGCTGGGGAGATGGGTACCCTGGGTGGAGTACAACGTAAGAACAGCCATACTGGGTCAGACCCAAGGTCCATCTAGCCCAGTATCCTGTCTACCGACTGTGACCAATGCCAGGTGCCCCAGAGGTAATGAACAGAACAGGTAATCATTGAGTGAACCATCCTATTGCCCATTCCCAGCTTCTGGCAAACAGAGGCTAGGGACATAATCTGCCCATCCTGGCTAATAGCCATTGATGGACCTATCCTCCATGAACTTATCTAGTTCTTTTTTGAACCCTGTTATAGTCTTGGCCTTCACAACATCCTCTGGCACAGGTTGACTGTGCGTTGTGTGAAGAAATACTGCCTTTTGTTTTGTTTGTTCTCGCTATTGGGGTTTGCTCTCTCTTGTCTAAGACAGATTTTACATGCAAGGTGAAAAAACCTTTGGGGTTCGCCTGTCAGCACAACAGTGAGCCTATGCCTAGACTCCCTCCCCCTCCTCGCCCAGGAGATACCATTCTATCTGCTCCTGGCCATCCCTACAGAACACTGGGCCAAGTCAGCTGTTAGGCTAAGTTCCCTTGTAGTCATTTCATCACCAGGGAAGGTCAGCTGGACCTCCCAGCATGGCTACATCCACCTCCACCCTGCAATATATCCCCCTCCTGCACCGATGTAGTGCCTTCTAATCCCAAGCATCCTACATCACTTCAGAACCAAGCCCCCTCACCCCCCGCCACAGCTCAATTCCTCTGCACAGAAATGAATGACTAGTATTGCAGCATCTCCTAGAGGCCCTAGCCCCATTGTGCCCGTTGCTGTACAGAGAACAAGATAGATTGTAAGATCTTCAGGGCAGGGACTAAGTACATTATGAGACACAACAGGGGGATCAAACAGATAGATACGGGGATGGGGGAGAATACAAGGTAACAGAGGATTACAATCAGTGGAATAAGCAGCTGGTGTGCTGTGACATCCATCACAATAGAGGCAAGCTGATACTATTGGTAGCAGGTGTACAGCACACGCCAACAATACCCAGCAGTTCTTCAGGACAGAAAGGGAATGAATAAGAATTCCATCTCCATACAGTTTCAGTGGGATAGCTGAAGGAGGCAAAAATCTAGTCATCCAAGTTGGAATTAGCCTAGGTCTCTTGGATTAACACTCTGCTCTTGCCAGAACTGCCATGGGATCAGGGCCCACGAGCACTCAGGGTCCTGGCTGGCCAGCTCACCTGAAAAGGACACACACAGTAGTAGCACTGCAGCTCCTTGCATCCTCCTGGAGGACGGCGTTCGTTAGAGAAGGGTGAGCATTAGCCGCTTCCTGCGGACCCGGGTATCCTTGGAGGTGTCCCATACAAGAATTGACCAGCCCTGACTCTGCTTAGCTCGCAAGCTCCAACAGGAGCCCAGCACAAGTTTGCATGGCTGCAGGTACTCACGTGTATCTGGAAGCCATAGTTGCGTTGCACGGCATATTCCGTCACTTCTGTGCAGGAGCGCAGGTCAATCTCACCATCCAGCTCATCAGCCTGAAACAAACCCCAGACCACCAGTGAGTCCCCGAGCAAACTTCATGCCATCTCCCCAACGCCGCCTGTATCCCAGTTGGAAGCATGAGATTCTCTGCACTTCACATTCAGTCTATGCCCACTCAGAGCATCTGTCCCATCCTTGCCGGAGCTGAGGTCCCACATTCTAGTCATTCATTTTCTTGATGCCTTTTCAGACCCAGGCACTGGAGTGGTTGCAGCTAAGCTATATAATAAGCCCTGCCACCTTTGCAGTCCCCTTCCTGGAGGGGAGCGTGCTTTGCTCCTGGTGGAAGGGCACAAGGCAGCTCCAGGATCCCACCACCACCCCACCCCAAGCAAAGAACAGAGGTCAAAGTGCACTCCCCAGGCTTACCTCCTCAGCGTTGGAGTCCCTGTAATATCTCAGGCTCGAGTCCGTCAGCACAAACCAGTGTTTCTTCCACTGTGGACAGAACAGTGAAGGGGAGGGGAAGGGAAGGAACAGGAGAGACAGGGGGAAATGAACAGACTAGATTACCGAGGAAACGTGTTGGAACAGGGAAGGGTATTCTGCTTACTGACCCTCTTGCCCAGAGGGCAGCTTCCAAGTCCGACTGTCTCCTTCCTCCTCCGAAGATATCTCCCTCCACCCTCTTTCTATCAATCGGCTGGGACTGGGGCAGTGAGAGGAGTCTGATGGAAGTGTGTGATGGCGACTGGACCGCACACAGCAAATTAGGCACCTGAGCCAGGGAACCTCCTTGGCAGAGTTCAGCCGCAATGGGGACAGTCTAAATCAGCAGCTCACCTCCACCTTCCCAAGCAAGGGACACAGCCACAATGTAGAAGGCAAGCCTCTGTGTACACAGGATTGGGGAGGAGAGAGACCTCTGGGTGTCATGCACCCACCATCCATCTTACCTCTCCCGGCTCATCCAGTATGGACATCCATCCCTTCTTGAAATTGAGGAGATCCGGCTGGAGAGAGACGGACAGAGCAGGGGGTTAACAACTGGGCTGGGACTGAGACTCGGCAGAGTTTGGTGGTCAGGAACGACACGGATTCCACAACTCCAGGTCTAGCAGTGACTGGAAATGGAGCCCCATGGTACAATGTGAGCAAGCAAGGACAGTCCAGCATCCCGCCCTCCAAACCCACATGGATTTAGGACCAAGTAGCAGAAGGGATGGGTCCTCACACAGGGACAGGAAGAAGCCTGGGAAGGAGGGGTTGAAGAAGTAAAGGTAGGTACGCACCAGGGAAGTTTCCACATGTTGCTTTGCGGACATTTATTCAGAGATTTGGGGGGGGGGGGGGGGGAGGCGGGGGAGAATAAAAAAAAGTTTGCACGGCCCCTGAATCGGCTCAATTTCGAAAGGAGTTTGGTCACAAAACTAGTGAAACCCATTCCAAATCCAGCACTCCCCCAGAGCCTGGGGCCATGCTTTGACACCAACACCGATCACTTAATTAAGACAGGAACAGCTCGACATTATCAACCCTCATCCTGGCTGTGCAGGAGGTAAATATCACTTCAGAGCAGACGGGGAAAACACGCAATGTTACACGACTTGTCCAAGGCCTGCCCAAGGCCACAGGGCAAGTCAGAGCCAGTACTAGAATCCAGGAACAAACTTCTCTCTCTTAAATTCAAGAGTTTGTTTCTGTGCCACAGAACACCCCCGACTGCTCCCCCAGCCTTCCCACCGCATGCAGCCATGTGTGGATACTATTCCAGATCACCGACAGTCATGGGGGAGGTGCCGCCACCCCCTCCAAACCTCACCCTGCTGCTGCAGCGCAACCAGTTCTTCCTCCCATTTCAGGGCTGGAACTGGGAACAGCTGATGCAGGGCAACTACTCTTCCTTGCTTTACCAAGCCAGGTGGGCCAAACCCATCCCTCCTTGAACACCATGGACTTCAGGGGAGCTACATCAGGGATGAATTTGGCTCAGCAGCTGTGTTCTCAAGGCCAGTATCTCTTACCACCTCCCCCACACCACACACACGCTCCCCCTGCCCCATTCAAGTGCCAGCAACTAAACTTGGTCAGTCAGCAGTGGCGAGAGGGTGAAGAGGAAATATTAGAGTCGTACCTGAGAGTCATCTGTACCAGGTCTGCCAGCCTGGGGTAGGCTGCTGAGTGTCCCTAACTGCCACATCCTCCACCCAGGAAGGGGCTGGTGGGGGGAGCAGCTCCACCACTGCGTGGGTACTTAGTACTCCAAGAGCTTCCGATTAATTCAGGAAACATCCACCTGGTGCCAGCTGGCCGCATAAGCCCAGATCTCTTGCGGCCCAACTGGGTGAAGCTTTCTCCTGTTTCATCTCGCAGGGCTGAGCTCTTGGGTTACACCCAAGGTTACAGCAGACAGCAGCAAAGTGTCGGCCTGCCCCAAACCCAACCAGCCTATTGGTAGGGGGCAGGGGGGCGGGCCACCTGTGATTACAGCTGCAGGCCCATCCTATCCCTATCGCTGTCTCCCTGGGCTGGGAGTGTCCAATTGCAGAGACAGACTATGCCACACGGAAGCAGAGACACATGGAAACTGAAGCCAGGTGACCCAGGCTTCCACTCTTCACCTCCAGCACCAAGGCTGCATGGTGGGCAGAGGCTGCTCAAGACAACATGCCAGCATAGGGAGTAGGTGAGTATGCTGCCCGCTCCCCTCCTACCACCAGCATGCACCCTGTGCACATTAACAACTCCTTAACTTGGGCACCAGGTTTGTACAATGTGGGTGAAGCCCCCAGCAGGTAAGGGGCAGAGCCCTTATACTTGGGGATCTGTGGGGTGAAGCTCCCCCCCGTAAAGGAAACATTTGAAAATAAGGATACAAGGGAAAATCTGTTCTATATGGACTGGATCAAACTATGATGCTAAACCTCGCTACAGACAGCTCTGGCTTGGGCGGGCGGGCACGTGACCTCCCCCTGTCATCATCTGGTATAAAGGTGCATGGGACCTAAGTGACTCCTTTTCAACGGCACCCACATTTCAAAGGGGATGCCCCATGCAGACAGGAGTGACTCTGACATCCCCCTCAGGTCAGTTCCCCTTTCATTGTGACAGAGTGGCAAATACAGCAGCTTGTTCCTCCATAAACAGGCTTCCCAGGAAGAACCCCCCTCCCCCCAAGATCCCCCACCCCAAGGAGCCAGCAGCCCTGCCTAGGCCCACATTAGGGATCTGTCCCCCCAAGAGCACTATTTGCTGGGACTCACAGCATAGGACTGCATCTGCCCCCCCGCCCCCCCGATGGACTCTAGACCCCCCCCCCATCCTGAGCAAACCCCTCGGTGTGAGATAAGGGCACCCAAGGGTACACGGGGAGCTGCAACAGGCCAGAAAGGGATCCCTGACATGAGGCTGGAGAGGGGGCCCCCACACAATAGATGGGTGGAACAATGGAGGGGATAATACAGGGGAACTGGAGTCAGGACCTAGGATGGGGATGGGGGCTAGGACCAGGTGGAGACCAGGACACAATGGTGGACAAAAGGGATGGGGAGGCTACAGGGGGCAGGGAGAAGTTCATGGGACAGGTGGGGGTGGGAAGACAAGACACAGGGGCAGGATGCCTGAAGAGGGAGCCAACAGAATGGGGGGAAAAGGACTCCAGGCACAGTTAGGTTTGGGGGGGGGGGGGCGGAGGCGGCACAGTACAGTGGAGGAGGATGACTGGGGAAGGAGGCAGATCCTGGGGGTTAGGGGCACAGGCACCAAAAGGAGTGCAAATGTATGTGTATGTATTGCTCCTCCCACCCTCTCAAAACCCCTGCCTCCCCCCACTCCCGACCTCACCCTCCCTACTGGTGAGCCAGAGACCCTCAGGGGACAGACCCATTGATCCCTGTAGCAGCCAGCAGGTTGAGGGCAGCAGCCAGCAGGTTGAGGGCTTGGCTGCCAGAACGCTATAGAGCAGGACCTTGGAGCTGGTCAGTCGGGCCATGGCATGCTCTCTCCCAGCCAGGTTTTTGAGAGAGATGGGGTAGGTGCAGGTAGACAATGGTCCTTTTGCCCTCTCCCCCCCACCCCTCCCCATCTCTGGTTGGGGGCAAATGTAGTGGGAGATAGAGGGGGGCAAGACCCCAGATGGCAGATGGGCTAAGACACAGGGGGAAGTGGGGGGGATGGAGAGGAGTGGGCATAGGACTCGGGAGGCAGAGAGGAGCAGGAAGACTAGGGCATGGGGCAGATGGGAGGGCATGCCACTTACCTGGTTGCCAGCCACCCAGACAGCCCCTCATCCTGAGGCTCATCCAGAGAAAGCCCACCAGGGGCCCCACCAGGTGGCAGACTCCCACCAGGCAGCAGCTGCCCCCACCTAGACAGGCCCTCCAGCCACATAGCTCATGCTGACGTCTGGGTGAGTGTTAATGCACACAGGGAGCACAGTTCGTTAATTCCCTTTGATCTAGGGCCCTGAAATGGCCCTAGATCAAAGGGCATTAAGAAACTGTTAAGGTGCAGAGGGATCCACCTGGACAGTTAGCCAGCACCAGGGCAGGTTATTGTGGGAGAGGTCATACCCTAGGTTGCCAGGAATCTGCCCTGCTAGGCAGCTGCTGGCTTGCCTTCGCCTAGAGCAGCCTCTGAGGGTGGGGGACAAGGAGGGAGACATGCACCCTTCCCCCAATCTTACTATCCTGTTGATGTTGTCCACCCCACAGTCACGCCAGGCTTCCCCCCATGCCTCCCCCAACACTCTTCACATTATGTGCTTGCATCTATGCAGCAGCTGCTCCCCTTTCCAATCCAGCGCCCCCACAGCTAGCGGTGAACTGGGGGTGGGGCAGGGAGGGAAATGGAACATAAAACCAACATGCTGCCAAACACATGTGCATCGCAAACAATACACTCCCACATACTAAACCAAGGTACCCTAAGGTCACCGAGCAAAGCCAGCCCAGTTGCTAGCCAATCCCACCCCTTGTCCCCAGATGCCGTATGGCATCATTCTCTATTCCACCAGATGTCCACACTACAGCTTCCCAGAACTTCATGGTGAGTAATAGATATCCCAATAAGCAGCACGGACTTAGAAATAACAACTGGCCAGTCAAGCCTAATTTTTGTAATGCGTAAAAAAAAAAAAAAAAAAAAAGTCTAAACGAACACAGGGACACAGTACGTGTCAAACTTGGATTTTAGTAATGCATTTGATTCAGACTCTTTACAAAATCTTAACCGATGAACCAGTTCCAATGGCCTTGGATAAATATCATGGTCAGGTAGATTAAAACCCCAAGTATGATCCTAAAAAAGGGGGAAGGATAAAACAGCAGTATACTGAGCAAGAGGGCAGATGTCTAGTGAGGTGGCCACAAGGATCAGTGCAAAGTCTCATCTTATTTGTGATTTACACTACCAGAGTATTAATCATCAAGTTAACTGATATTAGCAGAGGACATTACATTGGGAGGACCTGCAAACCCCAGAAGGGGCACAGCAATGCCAGAGGACTTCAACAACATATTAGCACCATTGGACCAGATTCTGACACCTACTCCAGCCCCCATGTCCGGTATAGGGACCATAAAGGAGGCTTCAGGAAGAATTCCCCCAACACAGGAACAACGTAAGGGCAGCATATGTGGCCTTGTATTGCTTCCCTTGCAGCCGCATGTGTGGGGGTGCACCCGGGTTAGGAGGGGTCTTCCTGACTGTGGCACTTTCTTTATAGCTATTCAGGGTTGCAGAGCAGCCTACAGGAAGCTGTGGGGAAGTTGCCATAAGTTTTAGGACAGCCCTGGGGCTGTTGTAGCTTACGCTGGGGCTGGTATTTCAAGAGGTGCAAGGGATGGCTTAAAGCCACCTTTGCCCCCTCTCCCCCACAAGCTGCACCTTCTGTCCCAGGAAGCACAGCATGGAATCTAGCCAATGTGCAACATACTAAAAAGGAGATTCCATTTGGAACAGCATGGGATAATGTGTCTGGGGAAAAATATTCTGAAACAGAAATTCAGCAGGAGGGAGAAGCGAGAAAGCAGAGATGTTGAGGGGCCTTGGGGTGACAGCAGACAACGAACTAGAGACTTTGCAATCGGATATGGCAGCAAAACAGAAAAAAACAGCCATCCTTAAATGCTACTTTAGGCTGCATGTCCAGAGGCCTTGGGCAAGGACTACTTAGCTTTGGTGTGGCCCCACCCAGAGCATTTCATTCACTTCTGTACACCACACCTCTAGAAAGAGATTGACAAGTTGGAAGGGCTCTAGAGAAGAAGTGCTCAAGGGGCTGGAGAGACTGGTTTACAATAAGAACAGAATATGCTTAGCCTGGCTAAGTGATGACTGTGGGGGACATGATAACAGTCTGCAAATATTTGAAGAATGTAAACACCAAAGAAGGAAAGGAATTAGGGTGGTACCAGGGGGTATAGCTAGAAATAAGGAATTAAGCAAAAGGGAACATTCAGAAGACACTTCCATACAGTTAGGTCTATTAGGCTATGGAGTAGCCTATGGGAGGGGGGCGGGAGATGGAGGAGGCCCCATCCCTTTTAAACTTTTAAAACCAGACTGGCTAGAACCCTATGGAACTGTCCCCCAGGGGACAATCCTACCCTGGCTGCAGGGAGAGAGACTGTGTGATCTGATGGGTCTTTTCCAGTTCTACCTTCTGGGGACCAGCACCACCTCCTGCATTTTCCCAGATGTTCCCCAGGGCCACTGGTCAGAACCAGCTCCATTTTCTCTACCATGCACAGTGACTTTTGAAACATTTCAGCTCCAGGGAGACACCCTTCCCCCTCATCTTGTTAATACAGGTCTGTCTCATCTTACGCTGGGGTTCCCGTTCTGCGCTTAGCACTAAAGCAAAAACCGCGTATAGCCAAAACCCCATTGAGTTCAATGGCGGGCGAAATCGCCCGCACTACAGGAATAGTATTAAAATTGTTGTTTTTCTCTTTTTTGTTTTTGCCGACTGCGTAAAGTTGAAATCGCGCATATTAAATGCGCGTAAGATGCGACAGACCTGTATAATGGTATTCACGTGACAGAGGACTCAGGACAGAAGGGAAGGAAAGCTGCCCCATGATCTGTTTGGTGAAAGCAGAGTTACTCCCTCCGCTGGATCAAGGGCCCACACAGCTCCCAATTTCATTCATGCTATGAAAACAAGTGGATGTTGTGCTTTGCCTAACCCTGTGAGAACTGCCTCCAGGAGCAAGGATGCACAGCCCAGCCTGTCACCTCCATTATTCTGCTGTGTGCAGCAACCTTCCCTCCAGGGCCTAGGAATGCTGGTCCCCTTCCTGTACCACCCTCAGCAGATAGAGCCAACCACTGCCTCTTCCCCTAAACCACATCCTCTTTTACAGTGTGTGCTGGAGGCAGCAGCACAGCAGGGTTCGGTGCAAGGGCCTCTCGCTTCTAAATAAAGGCCAAGTTCAAATCCTGAACAAGGTCATTAGCGATGTAAGTTTGGTATCCTTGTTTCTGTTTGTGTGTTTCACACATCTACCCTCCCTGCCGAGGACTGAAATATCCGAGGTGGGGATCAACACGCAGAGGTGCTGCAGCTGAGGACTGAGATGAAGTGGGTGGGGAGAGCTGCCTGGGTTGAATTAGCAGGGGGTGCTTGGATCAGCAAATCTGGACAGAAACGGGGTGTGTCGGGGGGGCGGAACGGAGCTTTAGGCAGTGCATTTGTTAAGTCTTGGGTATCTAATTGGCAGGAACCCAGCTCTGCTAGAGATAACAGCCATTCCACCACAGTCACAGGCACTGCTTGGCTGTTTCCCAAGAGGGACCTGCTCTCCCCAAATCAGGGAAAACACAGACAAGTGAGGAGAAGGAGGGAGGGGTTAGTGATGGGGGAAGATTCACTCTATTGCTTGGAGGGAGGGGGGAGAGATACAACACGACATCTCACCAGGGAACTCCACTCCTACACCCAGGCTGCGCAAAGTTCCCATTCCATGAGCCCGCCTCTGCCTGACCCCATGTGGGGGAGGAGGAAAAGGACGGGGTGTCACCAGGAAGGACAGGAAAAGCTGCAGGATGTTGTGATGCTGTAAGGAAGCGTAGGCTGATAGCTCATGACGGTGCCCAGGGTCATCGCATCCCAGCCTCCCTTGGTGCCTCCCCATCCAGTTCCAGCAGGACTCCATCCAGCCCGGCCACCAGCCCACTCCCTCGCACACTATGGGTCCCCCACCAGGCTGCAGCCCACGACCCAGACTGACAATCTCTACTCCCCACTCTCAGAGACCATGCTGTCTCTCCCTTCTCAAGCTGGGGAGGAGGAGAAAAAAAAAGAAAAAAGAAAAAACCTCACTGCCCTGTTCACTCACTCACACCTTCTCCCCTCCCTGCCCTGTGTGTGCACAGCCAATACCCTCAGGCACTTGCCTCGGAGCTGACCCTCCTCTGTTACCAGTCTGAGAGCTCTGCCCCTTCCACAGTCTACTGTCCCACCACTGACATGCCATCGCCTGCTGGCGCTTGCTGCCCCAGAGATAGCATCATGCCTACAACTCCCTCTGCACGTACCTCCTCTATCCCCCACCCCAAAGCTGACCTGCCCCTCACAGATGCAGTCATGCCACCCCAAGAGCCCAACCTGCCCCAGGGCCCTAGCAAACAGCTGCTGCTTGACTTAACTTCCTGTAAATAATAAAAGGCAACTGAAACCACAAGACCTGTGCAGTGCAAGTGGTGGTGGGGAGACCAGCCTGGGGGGAGGGTCCATGCAAGGGGACCAGCAGCCCAGAGGCCAGTGACTGCAGCAATGGGCGCCTTCCAAACGCGTAAGCCAGGACCCAGGACAGCCAGAGGGTGGGTCCCAGCCCCGGATCGGGCTCCCCCGCGCAGAAGAGCGCTCGGCTCACAACCGGGCGAGCCGCACACCCAGCGCGGCAGACGGCGGCCCGCAGCTGCACGGCACCGGCTCACACATGCACCGCGCAGCCCCACCCCGCGCCAGGAGAGAGGCCCCAGGGCGGCTCGTCCCCAGCGCCCCGGCCGGGTTCAGCTCCCGACTAACTTCCCCCGCGCGCCGGGCCGGGCCGGAGCGGAGACTCACTGTCATGGTGCCGGCTGCGGGGGGAGCCCAGCCCGTGCAGGGGCCCGGCCTCAGCGCTCCCGCGGCGCCAGCCCCGCCATCGGCGCCTTCCCTCCGCTCGCTCCCAGCCGCCCAGAAACTTTTCCGCCCCCTCCCCCTTTGCTTTTTTTTTTTAAACTTCCTGGGAGGGTCCCCCCGGCCAATGGGAGGCCGCGGAGCCGGGACATGCACGCGGCCGGAGGGGCCGGTAGCCAATGGGGGAGCCAGGCGGAGCTGGCCAGCCAATCAGGAAGGGCGCAGGGTCAAGGGGGGCGAGGGAGAGCCTAAGGGATCAGCAGCACAGATGCAAGAGAAGTGTTAAACCAGGTGACCCCGGCCAGGAAGAGCTGCAGGGGAAAGGGGGTGCCCGCTGCAGGCAGGCAAGCAAGCCAGCCAGGACTTCTGCCCCCACCCCACGTTCACACTCAGCTCCTAGCTGAGGGCACTGCCCATGGCGGAGCTCCTCTCTCAAAAGTTGCGCACCCACAGAGGGCATCATCCACTTGGTAGCACCTGGGATCTTCTTACTGTTGCTTCCTGTCCTTCAGCAGGACTGTCAGACAGGAAAGAGCAGGAGCAGGAAAATGCCCTCTTGCCTTTAGCCTCACAGAAACGTGA
Source organism: Trachemys scripta elegans (assembly GCF_013100865.1). NCBI lineage: Eukaryota > Metazoa > Chordata > Testudines > Emydidae > Trachemys > Trachemys scripta. The sequence goes on from NC_048298.1 coordinate 91,922,881, forward strand.
GCAGAAGAGCAGCCTTACAACTCTCTAGGGAGATTTCATGAGATCTCTGTAGCCCCTGACTGAATGAACTGTAATTCCCAGAAGACCAGATTTGCCTCTTACCTTCTTTGCTTCTGAAATATGCACCTGAACCCATTTAATATCATTCATTTAGAAACATCTTCCCTGTAACTGACTGGCAGAACAAGGGGAATAAAGTCAGAGAATGTGCTCAGAGAGGTGGACGAGGCTTTCTTCTGGCAACTAGCAGAAATTGCTAGATCGCAGGCCCTGGTTCTCATGGGAGACTTTAATCACCCTGATATCTGCTGGGAGAGCAATACAGCGGTGCACAGGCAATCCAGGAAATTTTTGGCAAGTGTAGGGGACAATTTCCTGGTGCAAGTGCTGGAGGAACCAACTAGGGGCAAAGCTTTTCTTGACCTGCTGCTCACAAACAGGGAAGAACTAGTAGGGGAAGCAAAAGTGGATGGGAACCTGGGAGGCAGTGACCATGAGATGGTCGAGTTCAGGATCCTGACACAAGGAAGAAAGGAGAGCAGCAGAATACGGACCCTGGACTTCAGAAAAGCAGACTTTGACTCCCTCAGGGAACAGATGGGCAGGATCCCCTGGGAGAATAACATGAAGGGCAAAGGGGTCCAGGAGAGCTGGCTGTATTTTAAAGAATCCTTATTGAGGTTGCAGGAACAAACCATCCCAATGTGTAGAAAGAATAGTAAATATGGCAGGCGACCAGCTTGGCTAAACAGTGAAATCCTTGCTGATCTTAAATGCAAAAAAGAGGCTTATAAGAAGTGGAAGATTGGACAAATGACCAGGGAGGAGTATAAAAATATTGCTCAGGCGTGCAGGAGTGAAATCAGGAAGGCCAAATCACACTTGGAGTTGCAGTTAGCAAGAGATGTTAAGAGTAACAAGAAGGGTTTCTTCAGGTATGTTAGCAACAAGAAGAAAATCAAGGAAAGTGTGGGCCCCTTACTGAATGAGGGAGGCAACCTAGTGACAGAGGATGTGGAAAAAGCTAATGTACTCAATGATTTTTTTGCCTCTGTCTTCACGCACAAGGTCAGCTCCCAGATTGCTGCACTGGGCAGTACAGCATGGGGAGAAGGTGACCAACCCTCTGTGGAGAAAGAAGTGGTTCAGGACTATTTAGAAAAACTGGACGTGCACAAGTCCATGGGGCCGGATGCGCTGCATCCGAGGGTGCTAAAAGAGTTGGCGGGTGAGATTGCAGAGCCATTAGCCATTATTTTTGAAAACTCATGGCGATCGGGGGAGGTCCCAGATGACTGGAAAAAGGCTAATGTAGTGCCCATCTTTAAAAAAGGGAAGGAGGAGGATCCGGGGAACTACAGGCCAGTCAGCCTCACCTCAGTCCCTGGAAAAATCATGGAGCAGGTCCTCAAGGAATCAATTATGAAACATTTAGAGGAGAGGAAAGTGATCAGGAACAGTCAGCATGGATTCACGAAGGGGAAGTCGTGCCTGACTAACCTAATTGCCTTCTATGATGAGATAACTGGCTCTGTGGATGAGGGGAAAGCAGTGGATGTGTTATTTCTTGACTTTAGCAAAGCTTTTGATACGGTCTCCCACAGTATTCTTGCCACCAAGTTAAAGAAGTATGGGCTGGATGAATGGACTGTAAGGTGGATAGAAAGCTGGCTAGATCGTCGGGCTCAACGGGTAGTGATCAATGGCTCCATGTCTAGTTGGCAGCCGGTTTCAAGTGGAGTGCCCCAAGGGTCGGTCCTGGGGCCGGTTTTGTTTAATATCTTTATTAATGATCTGGAGGATGGTGTGGACTGCACTCTCAGCAAGTTTGCAGATGACACTAAACTAGGAGGCGTGGTAGATACACTAGAGGGTAGGGATCGGATACAGAGGGACCTAGACAAATTAGAGGATTGGGCAGAAAAAAACCTGATGAGGTTCAACAAGGACAAGTGCAGAGTCCTGCACTTAGGACGGAAGAATCCCATGCACTGCTACAGACTAGGGACCGAATGGCTAGGTAGCAGTTCTGCTGAAAAGGACCTAGGGGTCACAGTGGACGAGAAGCTGGATATGAGTCAACAGTGTGCTCTTGTTGCCAAGAAGGCTAACGGCATTTTGGGCTGTATAAGTAGGGGCATTGCCAGCAGATCGAGGAACGTGATCGTTCCCCTTTATTCGACATTGGTGAGGCCTCATCTGGAATACTGTGTCCAGTTTTGGGCCCCACACTACAAGAAGGATGTGGAAAAATTGGAAAGAGTCCAGCGGAGGGCAACAAAAATGATTAGGGGTCTGGAGCACATGACTTATGAGGAGAGGCTGAGAGAACTGGGATTGTTTAGTCTCCAGAAGAGAAGAATGAGGGGGGATTTGATAGCAGCCTTCAACTACCTGAAGGGGGGTTCCAAAGAGGATGGAGCTCGGCTGTTCTCAGTGGTGGCAGATGACAGAACAAGGAGCAATGGTCTCAAGTTGCAGTGGGGGAGGTCCAGGTTGGATATCAGGAAAAACTATTTCACTAGGAGGGTGGTGAAACACTGGAATGCGTTACCTAGGGAGGTGGTGGAGTCTCCTTCCTTGGAGGTTTTTAAGGCCCGGCTTGACAAAGCCCTGGCTGGGATGATTTAGCTGGGAATTGGTCCTGCTTTGAGCAGGGGGTTGGACTAGATGACCTCTTGAGGTCCCTTCCAACTCTGATATTCTATAATTCTATGATTCTATGCTCCGATGTAACCACAGCATGGCGGAAGCTGGCAAGCTGAATACAAACCCTGGATGAGCCCTCCCCACCTCTGCCCACCTTCAGTGTCCCCCATCCTCTCCTAGGGCAGAGCTGCCTTACACACACTATCCCTTCTCCCTCTGTGTCATCCCCATCATCTACCATTACACTGGCTGACCTTTTGCCCTCTGTACCTGGATCCATGAACCTCAGATACTGGGAAATTGGAACATGGTTACAGATATCTGAGAAAGGGTCATATGCCCAGCAGAGCCTCTGACTAGCCACAGCTCTGGATAATGCCTATAGACAGACAAGGTGGGTGAGGTAATATCTTTTATTGGACCAACTTCTGTTGGTGAGAGAGGCAAACTTTCGAGCCACATCTGAAGAAGAGCTCTCTCGAAAGCTTGTCTCTCTCACCAGCAGAAGTTGGTCCAATAAAAGATATTACCTCATCCACCTGGTCTCTCTCTTATCCTGGGATAGACACGGCTACAACTACACGATATTGCCTATGACCATTTGCAACCAGACTGCGGGTTTTTAAGGGACTGGTCATAAGACATAAGAACGGCCATACTGGGTCAGACCAAAGGTCCATCCAGCCCAGTACCCTGTCTGCCAACAGTGGCCAATGCCAGGTGCCCCAGAGGGAGTGAACCTAACAGGTAATGATCAAGTGATCTCTCTCCTGCCATCCATCTCCACTCTCTGACAAACAGAGGCTAGGGACACCATTCCTTACCCATCATGGCTAATAGCCATTAATGGACTTAACCTCCATGAATTTATCTAGTTCTCTTTTAAACGCTGTTATAGTCCTAGCCTTCACAACCTCCTCAGGCAAGGAGTTCCACAGGTTGACTGTGCGCTGTGTGAAGAAGAACTTCCTTTTATTTGTTTTAAACCTGCTGCCCATTAATTTCATTGGGTGGCCCCTAGTTCTTATATTATGGGAATAAGTAAATAACTTTTCCTTATTCACTTTCTCCATGCTACTCATGATTTTATATACCTCTACTATATCCCCCCTTAGTCTCCTCTTTTCCAAGCTGAAAAGTCCTAGCCTTTTTAATCTCTTCTCATATGGGACCCATTCCAAACCCCTAATCATTTTAGTTGCCCTTTTCTGAACTTTTTCTAGTGCCAGTATATCTTTTTTGAGATGGGGAGACCACATATGTACACAGTATTCAAGATGTGGGCGTACCATGGATTTATATAAGGGCAATAAGATATTCTCTGTCTAATTCTCTTATCCCTTTTTTAATGATTCCTAACATCCTGTTTGCTTTTTTGACGGCCGCCGCACACTGCGTGGATGTCTTCAGAGAATTATCCACGATGACTCCAAGAGCTCTTTCCTGATTAGTTGTAGCTAAATTAACCCCCATCATATTTTATGTATAGTTGGGGTTATTTTTTCCAATGTGCATTACTTTACATTTATCCACATTAAATTTCATTTGCCATTTTGGTGCCCAATCACTTAGTTTTGTGAGAATTGAAGAGGTATATGTTGGGGCCAGGGGGGATTGTAAGAAGGAAGGGTGGTTCTGTGGTTAAAGCAAGCATTGGACTGAGCCTCAGGAGGTCTGAGTCAAATTCCTCTCTCTATCACAGGCTTCCTACTGGACTTTCTGCAGGTCATTCAATCTCTCTTTACCACAACTGCCCCATCTGTAAAATGGAGCTAATAACCTTTCCCCAGCTCACAGAGGTGTTGTGAGGCTAAATGCATTAATGTCGGTGCAGCACCCAAATACTATGGTGACAGGGGTCCATCGAAATGGATAGAGATAGGTTAAACCCTGTATTTAAGTACTTCAATACACCTCTACCCCAATATAACGCAACCCGATATAACACGAATTCGGATATAACGCGGTAAAGCAGCGCTCTGGGGGGGGCTGGGGGGCTGTGGACTCCAGCGGATCAAAGCAAGTTCAATATAATGTGGTTTCACCTATAACGCGGTAAGATTTTTTGGCTCCCGAGGACAGCGTTATATCGGGGTAGAGGTGTACTATGGTGACAGGTACTATAGAAAACACTTAGAGATGTAAAAAGAACAGGAGTACTTGTGGCACCTTAGAGACTAACAAATTTATTTGAGCATAAGCTTTCGTAGGCTACAGCCCACTTCATCGGATGCATGCAGTGGAAAATACAGTAGGAAGGGGTGTGTGTGTGTGTCCCATTTCCATTACCACTACAAACAGTTCTTTTTCTCTCCTGCTAATAATAGCTCACCTTAACTGATCACTCTCCTTATAGTGTGTATGGTAACACTCACTGTTTCATGTTCTCTCTCTCTGTGTGTGTGTGTATATATATATATATATTCCTACTGTATTTTCCACTGCATGCATCCGATGAAGTGGGCTGTAGCCCATGAAAGCTTATGCTCAAATAAATTTGTTAGTCTCTAAATAGAGTACGTCTTCACTACCCGCAGGATCGGCGGGTAGTAATTGATCCCCGAATGCGCTCCCCGTCGACTCCGGAACTCCACCAGAGCAAGAGGCGGTAGCGGAGTCGATGGGGGAGCCGCGGCCATCGATCCTGCGCTGTGAGGACGCGAGGTAAATCGAACTAAGATATGTCAACTTCAGCTACGCTATTCTCGTAGCTGAAGTTGTGTATCTTAAGATCGATCCCACCCCTAGTGTAGACCAGCCCTAAGGTGCCACAAGTACTCCTGTTCTTTTTGTGGATACAGACTAACAGAGCTGCTACTCTGAAACTTTGAGATGTGTGACCCTTGTGGCCCTCCACTTCCTTCTTTCTGTGTTCACCAACCTGGCCAAGAGAGGAGGGCACTAAGAAAGAACAAATGCCAAGGAAGAAAGGGCACCTTCCCTCAGGGCCCAGTCTGCTTTCAGCTGCACAAGTGAGGAAAGTAAGCAATAGGAGCTCCAGGAAAGGGAGGAGAGAGTGCTGGGCCTCCCATCAAGTGACAGCCTGGTACTCAAGAGTATTAGCATTTTAATAGCCCCTGTGGGGGAGGTGAAGGGCAGGATGGGGGTAGGGAGGAGGAAAGAGCTGAACCCTTGCTGCTGTTTAGCTAGAGCCGGTTCTCCCATATGGCCAGGGCCCCAGGACACCGCAGCATTGAGAAGATGCCCTCTACAAAGGAGGGAAAAACAAGCCAGAAGCAAATTCAGTGTTGTTAGCAGAAATAATATAAACTTCAGAAGAGGGACACACACAACCCCCCTGTACAGGGTGGCTGGTTCAGAGATGGGGGGTGGGATACAGAGCCTTTCAACTCTACGTCAAGAGTTTCATGGCTCAGGGGACTGGGAATGGCACGTGGGTTGGGTCACCCATTCAAATGGGTGGACATGGAGTGCAAGGCATTCCTGTCTGATGCTTCATGGGAAATGAGTTGATAAGTCACATTCCAGAGCAAATGGATGCCCACATCCCCAACAAATGTACCCTCATGATCCTCCTCCATTGGCCCCCTCCTTGACATTCTCAGCAGAAGTGCGAATGGGCCATGGAGACAACTCCCCTCTCTTGGGAGGAGATCTTTCCAGGGGAGGGCTCAGGCACACTGAGGGGGAGGGAGGCAGGGAAGAGAGCACTACTGGTGTCTACACAGCACATGACCTGGGTTCAATACAAGATTCAGGCTCCAGAATGATCAGATAGGCTGGTACCTTTCATCAGCATCAAATTGACTTGAGAGATCATCTAAATCACAAGAGCACCGGTACAATCACTCACTTTTGATTCTATTTGTAAAATAAGCCTTTCCCCTTATCCATATGCAATAGTCAACTACACCTTATCATAGGATATGAGAGAAAGAGAGAGGTTGGGCTGAGCTCAGCACTGGGAGCCAGAAACTCTTGCATTTTAAACCAGTTATGCCACCGACCCTCTCTGTGACCTTGGGCACATCACTTTGCCCCCCTGGGCCTCAGTTTCCCCACCTCTGAAATAGGGGAAGTAATGTTTTCCTGCCTAATGGAGGTGTTGGAAGGATTAATTAGTGTGTATAATGTTCTAACGAGCATGGAAAATGTACTGGGAGAGGGGAAGTGCAATTGCAGATACATTTACCCACCTCTCACAAAAAACAGCAATTCAGTACCTCACAGCTGCCTTTCAAGCAGAGACTCGCTCAGACATGGTGTCAGAGAGAGAGAGAGAGGTGCTGCATGCTGAGACAGCACCTGCGTGAGAGGCCAGCTAGCCTTTGTCACAGAGAATGGCCCAGCCAATTTCCTGTCATCCTGCTCATTCCGGGAGCTTCTGAGAGGTTCCCTCATGCACACGCACATACACCCCGCTCTCCCCCCTCCTCCTGTCCCCACTTCTTCCCCAGTTTCTGGAGTACCTTGTGGCATTGCCCGTTAGTGTTCAAATAAAGATCTTGGCTTCCCATGGAGCAGGCACTGTTGAGGGGTCGGGTTGTGCCTCGATCTAGCTGGGACTACAGGGAGAGAAATCAGGAGCTAAGCCCTAGGATTCTGCCCTCTCCAATGTTTTCCATAAGCATGTGCCCATCTCCCAACACACTCCTGGGGAAATTCATCCCCACAGTGCTGAGGACAAAGCACTCTTCATTCAAGCCAGTAGGGGACACCAGGGGAAAGGGAAACATGCAGGGGCAGAGCTCTATTTCTGTCCTGGACAGCAGGAGGCATCACAAGGAATGGGACAGAGCTAAACACCAGAGGAGAAGCCAACCTCTGTGCTATTCACTGGGTGGGGCTGCAAGGAATGGGATTCTCTGTGGAAACTGAGGATTGATTGCCAGGGTTTGGATCTGCTGGGGGAGGGGTTCCCATCAGCCACTGGGTCCCTCAGGACTCTCACTCCTCCATAATTCTACTCACTTGATGCAATAGGGTCTCCTCTTTGCCCCTGTCATTCTCCAATTGCTTCTCTGAGCTTAGGTCTAGGGACTGCTCATGGCTCTTCCAGTCACTCTCTAACCATTGACTTGGACTCACAGGGCTTTTCCAAGTGGTCTCTGGCTGGTGCCCTGAGCTCACTGAGTACAGACATTTTCCTTGGCTTCTCCAGTCCCTTTCCAGCTGTTGCATTGGATTCATGTGGCACAAGCACTCCTCTTGGGTTTTCCAGTTGTCTTCTGATCTTTGAGTTTGACTCCTGGAGCACAGGGTCTCTGCCTGGCTCCTCCAGTCTCTCTCCAGCTGCCTGGTTGGACTCCTGGAGCGCAGGGTCTCTGCCTGGCTCCTCCAGTCCCTCTCTGGCTTCCCGGATGAACTCCTGGGGCGCAGGGTCTCTGCCTGGCTCCTCCAGTCCCTCTCTGGCTTCCCGGATGGACTCCTAGAGCGCAGGGTCTCTGCCTGGCTCCTCCAGTCCCTCTCTGGCTGCCTGGTTGGACTCCTGGGGCGCAGGGTCTCTGCCTGGCTCCTCCAGTCCCTCTCCAGCTTCCCAGATGAACTCCTGGGGCGCAGGGTCTCTGCCTGGCTCCTCCAGTCCCTCTCTGGCTGCCTGGTTGGACTCACGGGGTGCAGTGATTTGCCCCGGCCCTTCTGATCACGCTCTGTGCATTTCCCCGGACTCACAAGGTGGGGTTTCTCCTCTAGGCTCTGTCGCTCACTCGTACGTTTTCCAGCACTCACAGGGTGCAGGGGCTCTTTTGCATCCTTCCACTTTCTCTCAGTGCTTGTCTCTAGACTCACAGGGTGGGTCTCCTTTGGGTTTTTCCAGTTGCTCTCTGTGCACTTCCCAGGACTCCAGGAGCGCAGGTGCCCCCCTCGGCCAGTCCAACTGTTATCTGAGCTCTTCCCGGGGTTTGTGGGGTGCAGGGAATCCCTCTGGCTTTTCCAGTTACTACCTGTGTGTTTTCCAGGATTCGAGGGCTGAGGCGGCACCCTTTCTCTGTCCATGCACTTGTCTGTACTCATGTGGCACATGGAGTCCACTCGACTCCTCCAGTCTCTCTCCGATCTCCGAGCTGGGCTCACTGAGCGCAGGGCCTCTCCTCGGCGTTTGCCGGGCTGCTCCGGCTGCTGTGGGAGCCTCTTGTTCCCCTAGGGATGAGATCAGAGGAAGGATAAAGGAGTGAGTTCTCTAACGAGCTTGTCCACATCCCTCATGCACATTCAGGGAAAGGAGGCAATTAGCACATGGAGACCATTCAGTTCATAGGTTCGCCGATTCCAAGGCTAGAAGGAACCACTATAGAATAACCTAGTCTGACCTCCTGTATAACATGGGCCATAGAACTCTCCCAAAGGATTCCTGTATGAACTAGAGAAGATCTCGTAGAAAAACATCCAATCTTGATTTAAAAATTGCCAGTGATGGAGAATCCACCATGGCCCATGGTAAATTGTCCCAGTGGTTAATTACCCGCACTGTTAAAAAATTACATGTTATTTCCAGTCTGAATTTGTCTACCTTCAACTTCCAGCTGGATCTTGTTACTGATAGCCTACAAAGGAAGGGGCACTACTGTATGCCAACAGGGCCATTGTATTACAATAGGGGGCAGTAATGCACAGACCTACCTGAAGCACTTAGCTCAGTCCACAGAGGGAATTTTCAAACATCAACATGTCTTATGCTCCAGTAGGGGGCAGTGGTGCACACATGCATCTGCACACGCGCAGAGCTGCCTATCCCATGCCTAAATAAGTGGTCCCTCTCACCCAACCAGTGAAGGAGCAGTGGTCTAATTTTGCAATAGGGGCAGAAGTGGGGCACACACAGAGAAAGGGGGTGGGGAGACAGACAGGGTCTGGGAATTAAGTGGAAAGGGAGGAGTGGAGGTGATAATAAGAGAAGAAGACAGAGTTGTGTGGCACAGAGAGAGAATGGGAAAGGCGATGGGGACAAGACACAGCTTGGGAAGGTGTTTGCTCAAAGGAAGCCAGGGCTGGGCCGTGTCTACTGCTATCTGGCTAAGGAAGAGGCTGGTGATGAGTCCAGCAACTCACCTCTCTGTACAGGGTGGGGCTGGACTGCCTCCTGCCTAATCGCCCTTCTTTGGTCAGCAGTGGGGTCTTGCCATCCAGCCGGTCCAAGAGGCCGTCCTCCAGGGCCTGGAACACCTCCAGCGTCTCGGACTTCCTAACAACCACACACAAAGACAATCACAGGTGCTCTTCTGTCTGGGTTTCAAGAGGCCCCCAGCCCAGAGTCCTCTCCAGTCCTAACCTTCACAGGCCATAGTAGGACAGAGATCGTGATACCATGTTTCTGAATTTCAGTTCCCAGCTCCATCAGAGTCTAACATGAACTGCTCTGTCTGTGCTCATGCCCGCCTCCCATCCTGAGCTCTCTTCTACATCAACCATCCCCCCCATGCTTTGCACTCCTCAACAACCTGCATCTCCTCAAACCCAATATGTTCCCTATCTCCCCAATGATCCCTAGTCATGCTCTCCACTCCCCATCATGGCTCCTTTCCCCCTCATGTTCTGTACCCCAATAATGCTTTCCACATCCCATCTACCCCTTCTATTTCCCACCCCATCCACCATACTGCCCACTCTGTTTTTACTTCCGCTCATGCTCTTTATCCACCATCATCTCTTCTCCCCATCTATACTCTAACACCTTAGACTTGCTCTTCCCTCCATTTCCTCACCCCGCCAGCTATGGGCACTATAACTAACACTTCGATCTGGAAGTTCCCAGGAGGCCCCTCACAGAGGGATGGAAGCCCTGCCTCAAGCCCTGTCTAAGCTAATCTTTAAACTGAGTTTAAACATGGCTCTCTAACTCAGTGTGAGCACCAATGGGAGGGGCTGACTTGCAGGCACTCAGCAGAGCAGTGGGTGCACACGTACCTCCAAAAACCAGGCTTTCAATGATACCTACCCTGGGGCACCCAAACCCACCCACCCCCGTTCCATGTCTCACCTGCGCTCATATCCAAAGATCCGCTCCACCTCTGCCCGGCCCGGGCTCCGAGTGCGGGAGCTGCTGCGTTCATGTTCAAATGCCTCCCTGTGACTGATCCGCTTGGGCTTGGGCAGATCAGCCAACACCGTGTATTCCTGCCGCACCAAGGAGTGTCGCCCCTCGCCGCCGCGCCTCGTGCACCCAGGTAAGTCAGAGTCTAGTGAACTGATGGAGGAAATGAGATGCCTGCCAGTCCTTACTGGGTCACTGTGTGTTGGCAAGGTGCTGGGGCTGGCTCGTGGAGGGGAGGAGACCCAGGTGGGGTCAGATTTCCGGCGTTCCAGAGAGAAATAACTGCTCTCCATCTGATGCTTTGCCCAGCCATCCCCAGCGCTCTGGCTCACAGGACTGGATTCTGGGAGGGAAACAGAAGATTGCAGTTAGGGCAGCTCCAAGAGGCAGATACATCCCTTCCCTCACACAGGAACAACGTGGCCAGAACCAGCACTGGTCAGATCCGATACAAAGTGGATACTGGGATGAGAGCCAGAGACAATCCAGAATGACATGGACAAGACCTACCCTGTTTCCCCGAAAATAAGACAGTGTCTTATATTAATTTTTGCTCCCAAAGATGCGCTAGGTCTTATTTTCAGGGGATGTCTTATTTTTCAGAAATGAAAAATGCCTTATTATCGGTGGATGCCTTATTATCGGGGAGGTCTTATTATCGGGGGGATGCCTTATATTACAACGAGAGGCAAAACTGTAAGTAGGCCTTATTTTCGGAGGATGTCTTATTTTCGGGGAAACAGGGTAGTATCCTGCAGACACTGCGTTCAGAACTGCAGGTGCCAGGCGGGGCTGAGGAGCACCAGGAACCACAAAGACTCCAAAACCAGAACTGCGCGGACATTAGGTTGAGAACTGCAGGCGAGGCTGAGAAGCACAAGGACACAGGAGCAAAACTGCCCAGACCCTGGGCTCTATTCTTACTCTTTATCACGTTTATTACCGTAGTGCCTAAGGAGCAGCCGAGACTGGACCCCATTCTGCCAGGCATTGTACAGAGTAAGAGACAATCCCTGCCCCAAAGAGGTTACAATCTAAATAGAGCCTTGAACCAGAGACTCCAAGACCAACCCCACATGGAGAACGAGCCACCTATATCCAGAACTATGATCTACGGTGGGAGAAAACCAAACCTGCTTTCCGAGGAGAGATTTCTTTCATGAAGCTCTGGGACTCTGTTCTGCCCCAGGACATGGTCTGACCCCACCTGGGTCTGTCTGACTGCAGGGCTCCAATCTGCACCTCCTTCCTCTGGCCCATGTAGTTCATCATGTCTTGTTTGTCCGATCCCAAAATGCTGTCCAGCAGCCTGGTCATTTCCCAGTCCTGAGGAATGAAACGGACCACGTCAGTAAAAAGGATGCAGAAAGCTACTGTCCCAGCCTCTTCTGGCAGGAGGTGCTATGGGGAATGATGCAGATGCATGTGATGTGTGGAGCTCACAGCCACTTCAATCCCAGGCTCTTCCAGTAGGAGGCACTGCAGGGAGCAGTACAGACCTGCTAGCTATAGCGAGTGCATCATTACTCCATGGCCAACCTCTATCTTCAGCAAGCATGATAGGGAATGGTGTAGGAATACTAGCTTGGGCGAGCAATGAGTTATTCTTGTCCCAGCCTCAGCCAATAGGGGGTGCTGTGGGGAATGGTCTGAGCACGGGGAATAAATGTGGACTCCCAGCATTAGCTGATGTGCTCTTTAGGGGAGTTTACTTTGTGGGTGTTAAAGGTCCCTTGGGACTGTCCCTATGACATCAACATCTATCCCTCCCCACACCCAATTACCCAGCACTCTGCAGTTCCCCAGAATATCTCAAAACGGACCTATTTACCCTTTATCTTTGGGGTTCAGCTTGTCTCAGCAGGAGCCCAGGGAAAGTGGTGCTGAGGGGTTAAGGCACAAGGGGAATTAAACAGCCCAATCCAAAAGACAAGATGACCCCATCTCACCCCCGAGAGTGTGAAGCTGATTCCGGTACCGGTGCTGGTGTCGGTGCTGATATCAGTACGGATGCTGGTTTCTTCATACTTGCCCTGGGCTCGGCTGCTGAGTTGGGTGTACGCCAAGCTCTCCTGCCAGCTGTGAGGCAGGGAAACACAAACAGCTGGTGGTGACTGTACAGCTGAATGTGTTACCGCGGGCAGGCATGGAGAGCTGTGCGAGTGCAGCTCTGCTCAATCGGCCCAGCAGAGATCCAACTCCTCAATCCCCAGAGCAGGGCCAGGCTGGGCAGTGCCAGCGAGGGATCCCCACACGTCGCACGCTGCCAGTGGGCCTCAGCCTGGCTCTGGAGAGGCTGAGGAAGAGGGGAGTCCAGTCGCCATGGCCCATTCAGCCCTTGGCCTCTACTGAGTCTGCCAGTGAGGAGCCTGGCTAGTGCCACCGGTGATGGTGGGTTTTCAGAGTTTGCCCCATCTGCCCCTTGCATGACGTGCAGGGATCAATGGTAAGACACCTACCTCTCTTCTCCTATCATGGGATGAGAGCTACCCTTCCCCTCCCCTTATTTACCTAGCAGGGATCAGTGTCAGGGAAATGCTGATCCTCCCACGGTGCAATACTCACTCCTCAATCCTGTCCTTGAAGCCCGCACACACATACAGATCACACTGGGGAGCTAAGATGCACAGGGGGTCCCAAAGTCCACCTGGATCTGGCCCACTGGTGGCATCACCATGTGGGGCCTCCACAGCATATTCCTCTGGCACCTGCAGGGAGCAAGGGGAAGTACTGGTGACTCCACCGTTCAAAAGGGCTAGTGGGGAAGTTGCCTTTCTGATCAATCTCATCCTCCTTCCAGAGGACCTTTCATTCCTAGCCGGGCTCTCAGGGCATCTCCCTAAAACCAGCCTGCCTCCGGGAGAGCTGGAGCCCCTCACTGTTCGATGATCTCTCACGTTCAAGCTGTTCTTCTCCTTCCTCAGCAGTCCAGTCAGAGGCCTAGCAAGGCCTGGTTGGATGCTGGAGCCGTTACCTTCCATCTCCTGGGGCTGCAGTCTCCCCAAGACAGAGATCAAGTGAGGGAGAAGAGGGATGGGGCACTGAACCCAAGCGAACACTTGAAGGGCATGGCAGGGGAGAGGGATATCTGGGGTGTCAGGCCAGGGGGAGGAAGGCGGAACCTTCCCAGGGGAGCCCCAAGGCTTAGCTTGATCAGATAAGTGCCCTCTGATACAGGTGTCTCCTGCCAGGCTCACCAGACAAGTAGGAAATGCCAGAGTCTGGCTTTGCTAATGAGATCAGACACTGCCCATCACAGGAGAACCGATGCCCCAACTGGCAGGAGCTGCTCATCGCCTGCATTCCCCTGACTCTGGAGGATTTTTGCCAAGGCTCCATGTGCCATAGGGCAGGGCAAATGCTTTCCTGGCAAAGGAGGGTGTAGTCCGAAGGGAGGACTGGAGCCAAAGCCCCTCCCTCCCTGGCTCTATAATTGCTCTGGCATTTCCCCAGGGTGCTGGCCTCCCACTTCTCCCCAGCCCAGTTACCTTCCTGGCATAGAAGCAGCGAGGGGGAAGGTTCCTAGCAGCCTGGCTGTCAGCACCGCTTTCCCTCCATTGTGTTGCCCTCGCTGGGATTCGCTCAGAGGAGACTGCTCTGAGCAGATCGCAGGCAAGGCAGCGGTAACGCTAGAAGCCCAGGCCCAGAGAGAGTGGGAGCCTCATTACTATTTCATAATCCTGGGCTGATCACTCCCAGAGAACAATGAACAACACGAAGCCCTCTGTGAACATGAAACCAGCTGGCACCCCATGCTGGGATGCAGCGTCACACTCCCCCACTAGCAGCAGAGTAAGGAGCCGGCAGGTGACACACCTGGCCCACAGTGCATTGCTAAAGTGAGTTTGGCACTGATGAAATGTGTCTGATCAACAGCCCGGGAGATCAAAGTCTTCTATACCTCAGACATGTATTGCAGGGACAGCTGCAGCGTGAGCCTCACTGGCACCAGTTCTCACTAATGCATCTCGCCCTGCCCTGGGGACGAGAGGAGAGTTTGGTCTCCATGGTCTGTTCTGACCTTGGCTTCTCTATTGAGATTATCAGCAAGGGGACCAAACAGGGTCAGTTGTGATGTGGACGCCAGAGGCCATCAGACCTTCAGTCCCTACTAACTTGGGCTGATTCAAGCAGTGACAAGGTGAAAGGCTCAGTATCCTTTCCCCATCCTGCACCAATGGCTTTCCTCAAAAGGAAGATTTTAAACATACGGCAGCACCCCCCACTATTACACACGCATCGCTTTAAGCCTACAACTCCATCCTGATGTGTATCGGCTCTGCTATTCCAATCCCACCTTTCCCCCATACACATTATTCACCGATGCCTCACAGTCCTGACCTGCCACACACCCCTGCTACTCCAGCCCTGAGACTCCCCACGCAGCACTGCCAATGCATCTCAACCCTCACTTCCAGCCCTCTCCAGGTAGTACAGCACTAGTCCCCTCTTTGATCAGGGCTCAGAATTCATCAGAGCACTAGGGAGTAATTAAATGATGGATTCTGTGCATAGAGGAAATTTCAGTCCCCTCTCCCTCCCCCGCAGTGAAATCCAAAAAGCCTCACTGGGCGGCAGTGTTGAGAATTTGCATCTACTCAGCTCAGACAGTCACAGCCCAAAACAATGGAGCCTCTCATGAAATATTCATAGCCCTCCAGGTCACATGAAAAGCTCACCTGGTTGCTGAGCTGGTGGTGAGCACCAACTGTCCGAAAACAATTCTGGCATCGGCTCTTGGCAAACACATTGGCCTCAAAGTTCTCACAGGGGGCATGCTCTACAAAATCTGACATAGCCCATGCCAGGGGAAAGACGTTTCCTCAGGTGTGCTGCCTTAGGGAGGTAACTGCAAAGAAAAGAAGCAATAAAGGATCAAGAGACAAGACACTTCAATACCTAGGTATTCGGCTCATTTAGAAGAAGGAACTTTATTAACAGCCTGGTGTTCACTGCCCCCAGTAGGGAATGTTTTGATCTTGGGTTCCTTAGAAGGAGAAATACCATCAATATGCCACTGTTGGCAGCCAGGGAATGTTCTTATCTAGAGCTCTTTTAGGAGGGGAAACTACATCACCATCGCAGCGATTGCTGGCAGAATGGCCTGATTTGAGTCTTCTTTAAAAGGGATGGAATATATTAATACCTTCCAGCAGATGTCCTGATCTGGGGCTCCATTTGCAAGTGCTTTAGGAGCTTTAGAAACCTGCTTGCCTTTTCCTGAGCTAATCTATTCAGATCGGGTGGGATATTTACTAGCTATAATGCACCAAAAGTGCAATTCCAAAGCTGGTCCTAGGAGCCATGCTTTACTTCCAAAGACTGCCTGGCTCACCATGGGCTGGGATACTCGAGCTGCCATATATCGTCCCCTTCAGGGGCACTTTTCCTGTGGAGCAGCTTACCCAGTTGCTACTCCGCAAAAACTGTCTGTCAAAGCCAGCCAGCTGAGCCAGATCCCTCGCGCTATCCTGCAGCCTCTCCTCTCATCCTCAGAACTTAGAGCAGTGCTGCTGACCAGAGGTTTAATTTTCTCTCCAAAGCACCCAAACTAAAATAAGATACGGTTTTCTTAGGGTAACTGTTGCACTAATTCACTGCGGGTGCCAGGTAAATCACACACAATATCCACTTCTTAGCCCCACAGGTTCACTCCCCAAACTAGCGCTACATGTTTTTTCAGCTTGTTTAAGCACCATGCCGTGTGTTTAGAATTGCCATGCACAGAGATTTGTTTGGAAGGGCAGGAAGAGAAAAACACGTGCATTCACTCCCAATTCCAGGTCATGGATAAAACCATTTTTTTTCCCCTGGGATTTTGCAGATTGCGACGAATCATCTCTCTGGGCCTGAGGCAGCCCATCTGTAAATGGGGGATGCTACCCATCCTCTGTGAAGCACTTGGAGATCACTAGCAAAAATAGCTCAACATAAGGGCTGTGATTATTAATACAGAAAATAAAAACAATCACTTCAGAACAGCGTAACACACTCACCCTCTAGTAGAGGGATATATTCTAAACCAACCTTCCCCTGCCCCTGTCCACACCCCCTCGGCACTTCTGTTACCTTGCACCAGCTCAGGCCCGGCTCCAGCTCATCTGCCGCTGCCTTTTTTTAAAAAACGATGAATGTAAACTTTCCCTGGGAAGTGGAGGAAGGCCACGCCCAGGAGACTCTTTTTGGTTGGCTGTTGGGAGGCAGCTCATTTGGATACGGCTCCCGTAGTGGCTCCCTGCAAAAGGGCGGGGAGGGGAAGATTGGGGAGTGCAAGCCCCTCCGCTTTGCTGCTGTTATAACTTTGAGTGGGAAGGATTTGACTTCTGTTCTGTGCCTGGGTTTTGTAACCCACGTTGCAGTGACACTGGGCATCGTCTGATTGTTGGTGGGGTTTTTTGCTGCCCCCCGCTCCCTTTGCAATATTAATCCGGTTGGCAGCTCGGCTAACGATTGGGGGAAGGATGGCCTTGATGGGAAGGTGACGAAGCAAGGCAGAGGTCCATTTTCCTTCTTATTTAAAACTGCCTCCCTTTTCAATTCATCAAGTCTCCTCTCTCCAGATTCAGGGGGCCCTTGTCTCCTTTATTCCATTGGTTCAGCTGCCCCCCACCTCACCCCTTTCCCCTCCTCAGGCTGGATTTAATCTAAGCCCAGAGTAGGACATAAAACAATGTGATGTGCTTGAGGTAAAGTCACTCCAGAGCAGTGGCAATGCAAGTTGCTGCATATCCTCTCAACAGAATTCTCCCTCCGCAACAGCTTGTTCATGCAAGTGTGAAAATCTTGCTGGCACATCTGCAAATCTGTGCATACGCGTGGACGTAAATAAACCCAAGCATAGCTGAAGAGATGCAAAAGTCCATTGCATGTGTGCCCACATGTATAAGCCTGTGTGCACAAGAGTGCATAACCTGGGTGCATGCTTGCACTCAGCATGTAAAGCTACATGCATGCATATATAACCATGTATGCACATGCACACATGAACATCAGTTTGCAAGCATGTGAATAAGGGGGAGGATTATCACATTTCCTCTTTAGACGAGGAGCTAGACTGGCATGTTAATTTCTACAGGTGGTGGTAGATTTTGAAGACATTTTCTCCTTAAAGGCTGAAATGCATTTCTAAATGACTGAAAGAAAACCAATACTCCTACACTTGAGAGAGGCTCTGACTAACCTCTGGAAAATTTTAGTTACAGACAAATGATGCCTGCATGATACATAGGGCCAGTACTTGGCACTTGGCCGTCCTTAACCACTCACACCCAAGACCTGACCTATTTACTCTAGGGCAGTCTGATTCCAAACCCTGCACCAAGGTTCCTGGATTTTGCATGACTTACAACAGACTGGGGATTATAGTAGACCTGTGCTAGTGATTTTAATAGTAAACTCTATAAATACATTGAATCCCCACATTTTCATTGTTTCCACATGCCATGGATTTGTGTGTGGACAATACAAAATGGTAGCAAAGAAATTGTCAGTAGCAAGAGCAGAAGTTTTGGGCAACTTTTGGGAAGGCATCAGAGATATTTTAGAGATATTAAATAAGCACAGGAGTGGGGTGTTACTGCTAAAATGATTGGCCGTGAAATAGTTAACTGACATTTAAATGGCCATTGTTGGGTTCAGTGTTAACATCCTATTGAGACAAGTGGGGTAGTTCACAGCTCTCAGACCTATTGTTTCAGGCTGGCTGCAGACTCAGGAAGACAACACTGAGCCAAGGTTGCACTTCATTGATGCTTTTAAGACAGGAATCAGCAACCTTTGGCACGTGGCCCATCAGGGAAATCCGCTGGTGGGCGGGACGGTTTGTTTACCTGCAGCGTCCGCAGGTTTGGCCGATCGCAGCTTCCACTGGCCGCGGTTCGCCGTTCGAGGCCAATGGGGGCTGGGGGAAGCAGCGCGGGCCGAGGGATGTGCTGGCCGCTGCTTTCCGCAACCCCCATTGGCCTGTAACGGCGAACCGCGGCCAGTGGGAGCTGCAGTCAGCCAAACCTGCGGAAGCTGCAGGAAAACAAACCGTCCCAGCCCACCAGCAGATTTCCCTGACGGGCTGTGTGCCAAAGGTAGCTGATCCCTGTTTTAAGTTTTTCTTCACAACTTTAGGGCCTACAAATTCAGTTGTGTTAAAATGAAAGCTCGCTTTATGAAGCCTTAGTGGCTAACACGCCCACCTACACAGATTCCAAGGCCAAAAGGGACCATTGTGATCATCTAATCTGACCTCTTGTATAATGAAGGCCAGAGAACTTCCCCAAAATAATTCCTAGAGCAGATCTTGTAGAACAACATCCAATCTTGATTTTAAAATGGTCATTGATGGAGAATCCACATACCCCCTTGGTAATAATTTACACCTTAATTCCAGTCTGAATGTTTGTAGTTTCAACTTCCAACCACTGGCTTGTGCTATACCTTCTTCCACTAGATTACACAGCCCGTTATTAAATATTTGTTCCCCCTGTAGGTACTTACAGACTGTAATCAAGTCACCCCTTAACTTTCTCTTTGTTAAGCAAAGTAGATTGAGCTGCTTGAGTATAATTATAAGGTATGTTTTCTAATCCTTTAATCATTCTCATGGCTCTTCTTTGAGCTCTCTCCAATTTATAAGTGTCCTTCTGGACTAGCAGACACCAGAACTCATTAACAATATTCCAAGCGGCAGTCGTGCCAGTGCCAAACACAGAGAGAAAATAACCTCGCTACTCCTACCCAAGATTCCCCTGTTCATGCATCCAATGATCGCATTAGCCCTTTTGGCAACAGTGCCACAGAGGGAGCTCCTGTTCAGCTAATTATCCACCACAAACCCCAAATCTTTTCCAGTCACTGCTTCCCAAGCTAGAGTCCCTTCATCCGCAGGAATGGCCTACACTTTGTTCCTAGATGTATACATTTAGCCACATAAAAACACATATTGTTTGCTTGGGCCCAGTTTACTATGTGATCCCGATTGCTGTGTCTCGGTGACTGTCCTCTTCATTATTTATCACTCCTCCAATTTTTGCATCATCTGCAAGCTTTATCAGTGGCAATTTTATGTTTCCTTCCAGGTCACTGATAAAAATGTTAAATAGCGTAGGGCCAAGAACTGATCCTTACAGGACCCCACTAGAAACACATCTGCTCGATGAGGATTCCTCATTTACAATTCCATTTTGAGACCTATCAGTTAGCCAGCTTTTAATCCATTTAATGTGTGCCCTGTTTATCTTGTTCTAGTTTTTACAGAAGTGCCATTATCTTCCAAAGGTCCCCCACATCCCCCCAATCACCCACACTGCGATAGGTTTATCACCTAGTGTTTTACATCCACACTGCTATCTCTAGACCGCCTCTGGGACTGGCAGCTCCTCATTATTTATTTGTACTAGAGTGGCATCTAGAAGCCCTTATTGAGATCAGGGCTGCAATGTGGCAGACACCGTACAAACCCAACGCAAACAATCCTCACTCCAAAGTGTTTACAATATAAACAGACAAGCTAGACAACTGGTGAGAGAAAGGAAGGATTATCACCCCCTTTTTACTCATGGGGAAGTGAGACAGAGGTTAAGTGTCTTGCCAGTCACCCAGGGAGTCTGTGACTGAGCTAGAATTAAGCTCACTCCATATGATCCCTAGACCAGTCCTTTAACCATAAAGCCACACTTCCGCTCTCCCACTCCTGTGTGTTCCATACAGCACACAAATGGAACACAGCTGCTCCTTTATTTAACTTACCTTGTCTCAATAAGACTACAATTCTGTTGCGAAGAGGAGAAAACAAACAACTCAAGTGCTTCTTCCCCACCCAGGCTTTTTATGCAGATCAGAACTCTTCCAGCACAGGATCACCTAATGAGGTTTCATAGATCCTGCCATAGACAGGTTAATTTTCTAGCATGGCAGCTAGAAAACAAATGGTGACACTACCCCCACATTTGGCCCTTTTCTCCTTCACTCTGGCAGAATTTTTGAGGGGTGGAATGGGGAAGAAGTGATTTGGTATATTAAAGTCACCATAAGGGTGATAGTCATTTCATTGCCCAGAGGCCTTGCAGAGTTTGAGCCATGGCGCTGCTCTCCTGGAGGGATGGATAAGAACGTTGGGTGAAGAGCTGACCAGGAGCAGAGAGAATATTTTTCCAGGTCAAAATAATCTTGCTGGGCAGCTCCCTCCCCTTTTAATCTTCTTTTAGAGGGTTTTCTCCAAATTCCATAATCAGGGGTCACCAACTCCTATAGACACAGGCCAGGTCTATGCTACAAAAAGTTTGCCAGCTTAACTATGTTGGCTCGGGGTGTGAAAAAATATCACATCCCTGACTAACAGAGCTATGCCAGCAACACCCCCCATGTAGACACATCTTATACCTGCAAGAGAGTCCTTTAGTCGTATTTTAGGTCATCTAGAGAGGTGATTTAACTACAGGGTGAACAGTTATACAATTGCAGCTATACGCAGAGTCTCCACTGGGGGCTTTGTTGACACAGCTATACAGCAAAGCCCTTGTAGCATAGACTAGCCCAAAATCTTCCAGTCAAGCCACAGGAGAACAAACAGCTCCCTTCTGGCACAAACATTCAAGAGGTCTGAAGATGACCACTGCAAAGGCCTCTGGAGATCTCCGCCATCACCATGGGCACAACACAGCTGGGCCAGTGCACCAGGGGATTTCTTACTCTTCTAAACTGTCACACCGTCAGATGTAAGATAGCAGCCTTCAGTGACCAATGGAGCAATTCACTCCTGCCATGCCTATCTCAGTACTGCCGCTAAAACATCTCCACATGCGTTCTTCTCCCTGAGGAGCTATGTGCTGGAGAATTCAAGGCCCTCCTCACCGCTCAACAACAGGACCCATCCCTTTCCTCCCAGCTGGAGCTGGGCTTAGTCTACTATCTATCCCACCTGCAATAAGGCACACACATTTGCACTCTTACAAAGTGATATTTATAAAGATTTACACCAGGAAGTTACCAATCTCAGCCTGGTTATCTGTATACAGGCATGTGGCTTTGTGCAAAGAGCACGAGACATTCAAAGTGGGACCAGCTTTCTTGAGCAAGGAGGAATGCAAAGTCAATGCAATAGAGCATAGGTGGAAGTTGAGCCCTCCCCTCCTCTTGTAAACCATCTAGATGTCATTCACTCCACACCCAACTCTTCCATTTCTGTAAGGTAAGACACTAGCTTTCCTCTGCTCCCATGGGAAGAGGAAATTCCAGGGAACAGAGGGACCTATGCAGAAAAGGCAGGTCCAGGCTCGATTCACAGCCCCCCCAACAGAGACTGTAACAGACCTTCCACTGCATGCAATTACAGTGAAAAATGATGGGCCCAGCGTTTACTGGCCCCAACCAGGAGAAGAGATAGATGGGCTCGGCTGTACAGCTTGTCGAACAAGAATCCAAACAAGGTCCCATCCACAACAAACTGGGCATTCACATCAGGCAGAGACTGTTGCCAAATGGAGAGTCTTGCCTTGCAGATAATCTCCACTTCAGTTTGTCTATTAGTCTTGGTTGCGCCCTCTTTTGCCAGTCAGTTTCCGGCGCTGGGACTTGCTGGTTCGTCCAGCACTAGGTTTCTGGGTTTTCTTGTGTGGGTCTTGGCCACGCCGGAGCTGCTTTCCCTTGGGCTTCTTCCGGCTGCGTGCGTGCAGTGAGGCAGTGAGCGAAGAGATCCTGTAGAGGAAAGAGAGAGAAAGTCTGAGGCTTGATCTACACTACAGACTTATGCTGATATAACTATGTCGCTCAGGGGTGCGGAAAATCCACATCCCTGAGCAATGCAGTTACACTGACATAACTCCCTGTGTAGACAGTGCTATGTTGATGGGAGAGCTTCTCCCGCTGATATAGCTACCGCCTCTCAAAGAGGTGGATTAAGCTCTCCCATTGGCATAGGTGGTGTCTTCACTAAGCACTACAGTGTAGACAAGCCCTGAGACCTAGCTGGGATGGAGGGGTGCCTAAACACAAGGGGATTACAGCTTCCACTACAAAGGCAGTTTGCCTGCTTGTGGTGATGCAGGGCACCATGCTATTTATATTTGTGTTGCACTAGCACCTAGGAGCCCCAATCGTGGATCAGGACCCCATTATACTCGGCCTGTACAAACAGAACAAAAAGATGACCTCTGTGTCAAAGAACTTGCAGTCAAAGCATGCTGCATAAAGTTTTAATCCCTTTGAAAATGGAGCATAGCCCAGTCACTTTAGCATTAAATACCGCCCTGTAATGCCCGCAAAGCAGCTTTGAATCCCGGACACTAGAAAATGTTGAGAACGCCACAGGTCTAAGCTTTAAAGTCACCTGATTGGCAAACTGTCTCCTTTTGCAAATCTGTTGAGGAGGGGGCGGGACTTCACCCAAACTGCACCAATATCCTTCTGCTGCCACTAGCAGGGATTAACATTAATGAGCACTCATTACCCATCAGCGCAAAACACCCCTCAAACCCAGCTTTGGAGCACCATGGCCCATCTATGCTTGTGTTCTGCCGGTGCCCTCTGCTGGTAGCTGATGAGCACAGCATCAGCTTAACAAAACACCACAGCAAGCCCAGGATGGACATCAAAACCCTATGTTGTCTCCCCACATGCATACTCCAGATATCCAAGTTAGAGGTGGTAGAATGCTACAGGATTGTTTGGGCAGGAGGAGAGAGGTGCCTAGTTTTATACCCACCTCTGGGACAGGAAGGGATCTCCAGACTTCTTGGGCAATGTACTTGTGAATCCACTTGACGTTTCCTTTTCTTCTGATCCACTACCTCCTCCCTAACAAAACACAACAGGTCAGTCTGAGCAGCGTTAGGTGGTTCCACAGCTCTCTCATTCGGACAACAACTTTGTGAAAGAAAGATCTTCTCATAAATGACCTCCTTCTCAAACTCTTCAAATCCTCCACTACTTGGTTCCCAATGTCTCAGTAAACCATAAGGAAGGACTCCACAGACCAATAGGGGACCACTATGCTGTTCCATTCCAAGACCCAATCTGTAATTAAGGTCTAAAGGGACACAGAATTGAGTTTCATTATGAATCAGAGGGTTTCATTTTTGAAAAGACACCAGGATGGGTTTCTGGATGGGCAGATGTCCTCAGGGATCTGCAGGATTCCCTCTACCACACAGGGAGCCTTTTGTTTCCACGTTACTGGTTCAACTCCATAGGCTCATAGTGATCACAAGGCGTTTCCAACCAATTACTGCCTGGAGACCCTTGGGAAATGAGCTTGAGGTCTCAGTTCAGTTCTGGGGTTTCCATATGCCAAAAAGCCACCACAGCTGGAACTAACTGGATTTCTCATTTGCAGTCTCAGCAGAGAGACCAAGGACTAAGTGGGTCACGGAGACAAATTCCCTCTCACCATAGAGATGATCTCTTCAAGACAGGACTCAGGCTAAGTGGACAGGCCATGTAGGGAAGTCTGTACACTAGCTAGTCGTGTCATACCTGCTCTGGGGATACGGCAGCCACCAGAGCTATCAACTCACCACCTTTCACCAACACTAAGTTTCTATGGAATATCAGAGAACTTAATTTTGGGCGTGAAGCAGCCTTTCGGGAAAGTCCCCCCCCCCACTCATGAACCAACAATGGCAATTGAGGAAGAGTGTAAAAGTTGCTAGTCTCCTTTCCCATTCTTGCTCCTACTGAGGGCCCCAGTAGACACAAACTACTGTCATATTTAGGGAATGTTGGGCCCATCCAACCAGCTTTGGAGATTTTTGAGACTAACACGATGAGGACTGGACAGAGACACAGCAGAGAGTCGTACCCCAGAGGAGCTGAGTCCTAGCTGGCGTGCTCCTGAGAGGTCCAGGTCACTGACGGTAGTCACAGTTACAGTGTGGTTTGGGTGATCAATGCTCACAGACTCTGTTCGGGATGTCACCAAATGTTCCAACTCATCAGCCTCATCTGCAGAGTCAACAAAACACACCACTGACCATGCAGGAAAGGTGTGAACACCACAAACACAAAGCAAATGGGCTCCCCAGCCCAAATTCACCCTGATCAGTTCCTGCTCTATATGGGTAGGTGGCCCAATTGCTGCACCCAGCATTACAGGGCTGAGAAGGCTCTGAAGCCACAGAGGCAGAGAGTGAAGTCAATAAGAACAAACATCCTCTCCCCGCATATAGGGGGTCTCACACCTTGACAAAGCCTTACAGATCACCTCCCAGTTGCTGCTTTCTATACCTCCCACCCCAACCAGATACAGCCTCTGCCTGGAAAGATAGTGGCAGAGGGATTCCTCTCCATAGCCCAACAACACTGCTTCTCAGTCAGGCACAGGGGGCAATAAAATAATTGCTGGGCTAATTGGGCTGCCTCTGCTTCATTCCCAACTCACATCACAGCAATGAAGGAGAGGTTGAACACACGTCTCCTAACAGCAGGACATAAAACCTTAAGGCATCAGGTTGGCCCTCAGTTAAAAACTCCTCCTTGTAGCTTCAGCACCCAGCCATTTGTCCCCCCATCAACTGAGTTGTTGGTCATCATGGGGTACAGATCCATCACAGGAGACAACACTCACCTAGGGCCTCTTCTCTTTCTGTCAGCAGTTTCAGGTACTCCTTGTGCCGCTAGAAAGGGAAACAAGTCAAGTCACTGCAGTACTTCCAGTCTTACCAGCTATCACCCATGGCACAATCTCTAAACCCTTGCCCAAAGCATGCCCCCACCCTTCCTCGACTGGGCTGCAAAATAAATGTCACGCGTCAAGCTGTCCTGCATATACAGCATTGGCTAGAGCCAGTGTGAGGACGGGCGGTGTAATATTCCTCCATACACAGCTGTGCCAGCGCACCTCAATTCTACCCTACTAATGCATCCCATTATTATAGTCCTGGAGTTACCACGCAGCTCTGCTGATACATCCAAATGCTGCAGAACCTCCAGCTATTCGAGTCCTGTCTTGTTCCCCTCTCAGCACCCTGTCTTGCCGATACATCTTACCGTTGGCCTGAAACACCCCAGCTATTCCCCAACTACTGTATAGCCCCTTGCCACAACATACTGCCACGAACTAAACACCTCTAACCAACTAACCACATAGATCACCTAGGGGAAAGTACCTCCTCTTTCATCTTCCTTTGCTCCTCTTTCAATTTTCGCTTGATCTCCTCCACCGCCACTTTCCGCCTCTCCACTTTCCGCTTGTGGAACCCAGTCAGGTACTCCCTGCAGTGCACACGGGGCAGGTTACAGCCATCCTGACCTGAACAGAAGAGAAGCCCTGACCCTTGCAGAAGCTCCTCCCACCCCGAGAAGGAGGAGTGGGGAATGGGAGGAAGAAAACCAAGTCTGGCATGGCCTGCAGCTCTCCACAGAATACAGAGGAGGAGGAGGGCCAGCATAAAGCATTCCCAAAACTGAGGCTCACAGCTAATCTTGTTTCCTACCAGTTCAAGAGGCCCGCCTCACTCAGCATACCAAGAAAGGGGCAGGGAGAGAAGAAATGTCCCTATTGGGTATGTGTGGGTGTCTGCTTCCCACGTGGGAAGGCACCTCTGCCACGGGTGCAGTCCAGCTACTCTCTCCACACACACACACACACGTGGCGAGGCACCCCTGGAGGAAGTGGGGGTCCGGCTGCCTTTCCCCCTGACACGCACACATGGGGAGGTGACTCTGAAGGGGGGAGCTGCCCCTCACACACACGTGGGGACGATCGGCGGCGTCTCTGCCGTCGGACCCTCGTGACACATGGAGCCCGGCTCGGGCCCCCGCTCACTCACCGCCGACTGTCCTCATCGAAAATCACCGCCCGCCGGAGCCCCGCGCCGCTACCCCCCTTCTTCTTGCGGCCCATCCCGGCCCCGGCCCAGCAGCGCTGCTCCTTCCGGGGAACAGCCGCCCGCCAGGCCCCGCCCGGCTCTTCCGCCTCCTTCCGCTCGGCGGCTCACACGCGGCCTCCCAGCACCGCCCCCAGCAGATCGGCTCCGCTCTCCGGGCTGGCCGGGGAGGGGAGCGATACAGACTGAGCTGGCAGGCTGGGGTGAAGGGATGTCCCTTCCCCACACCCCATCCGGGAAGGATTCGGCCTGGGGCGCGGGAGAGACCAGGGCCAGGTGGCCCTCAGCCTCAACAAGTGTGACCGACAGTATGCACAATGCAAGCCCTAGCTCGCCGACCCACCCTTTACCCCCTGGCTCAGCTCTGGGCAAGGATGAGCTCCTCAGTGAGTTTCATACCCGCCTAAGCTGTGTCTCTGCTCTCCTGGGGCTCTCCTCTCCCACCCCCCAATGCGCGAGGCCATTCCCAGAACAGTCTCTGGATGTTAATAACAATAGCTGGAAGTTCCCAATCCTGGGATCCTAGGTTGGCAGGGAGCGGCGACGGAGAGAGAGAGACTGACTTGTGATTTTTTAATGCTTAGGTTGGCTAGTCTGTGCGGGTCCTTCTCTGAGGTACTGACACCTTACCTACTAACAACCAAGGGAATAAAATCTGGATCAATTCACAGCCTTGCTGCCTTTCCTCTAGTTTCCTGATCTGAACTTCATTCTTCTTCAGTTTGCAGCTTTTCTGTAGGCACCTCTTGTCAATTACCTGTTCTCCTCTTAGTAGGTCAGATTCTGCCCTCGGTTACAACCATATAACCCCACAGAATAAAGTGGCCCTTTATCTTTGTTCCTTTAACTCATCGTAGATGTTGCCACTGGGGACTCTTTACTAGCCTGGAGATGTTCCCCTCAATGTAGTGGCTGGACGAATGCACTGCAGGGCACCAAGAGTGTGAATACATTTCTCCAGCAACTGCACTTAAGGGAGCAATCTGGACTAGCTCCATTATCTTCCCCTCTCTATCGTATTTATTTAGGCCTGGTCTACAAGACACGGTTACTAAGCTGTCTTGCCTTGACCTGCCTGTGGAATGGCTCCACTTATTTGGCTCCCACTTACATTTAGTACCTCTCTACCGTAATTTAGTAACACCACCTTCCCGAGCAGCGTAGAGTCACAGTCCATGTAATTAGGTTGACTCAGTGTCAGTGTAGACACTGCATTGCTTACATCGACCATTACTGGCTTTCAGGAGGCATCCCACAATGCCCCACACTGACAATACAATCGATACAAGCGCTCCTGGTGAGGACACACACCACTGACACAAGGAGCCAAGTGTGCACACACACAAGCGATTTAATAATGGTGGGGGCTGTATACCAACATAAGTTAGGTTGACATAATTTTGTAGTGTAGACATGGCCTTATCTAGTTTCTTATACAGTGCTCATCACCATACTATTGGAGCTCCTGGAGGTAGCACATCCACTCTTCCCTCTCATAACTCGGAAATGGTGTGCCCACTCTTTACAGAAGGGTACAACAACTTACAATATGGTTACTTACCATAACGGTTATTGTTTGAGATGATTTGCCTGCATGGATCCCACTTGTAGGTGATATGCATGCCTTGCATGCACAAGCTCATGACTTTCTGGAGGGCCCAAACTGTCATTCCCTTCTACTATTTCAAGAATCTATCACAAAACTGAAATAGCAGAGAAGAATGTGGATCACTACAGTTACTGTAAAATATACTGTGAAATAAGTTTTGCTTCTAGCATTGCCTATGTGGATCCTCTTGTAGGCAACTGGTAGAAGGCATTAGGAAATGGTAGGTGTTACTAAGTTAATACCTGCACAGTGCTTTAAACATTTACATTGCTTATTTTTGTTATTTTATTTCCACTGTACTGCTGAGTAGAGCTGGTGTGAAAAGTTCCAAATTTGCCAATTCAAAATATTTTGCAGAGATGGTGCAATTTCACTGAAGTTCCCATGGAACACTGTCTGTCAGCTGTTTTCCTCCTACCTGGCCTGTCTGGCACCTAAGTAGCCTACTTGGTGGGCTGCTGGGAACCCCAGGCTTCTAGGGTCCTTGGCTCTGGGCAGCACTTAAAGGGCACTGCTCCAGAGATGGGGCTCCATTCCCTTTCATGGAGAATTTTGAAATTTGGAATTAAACCCCATTTTGAAATATTAACATCCTCCGTGAAATAGAATGACCTTTCTCCACCCAGCTATAGTGCTGAGTGAACCTCTCTACAGTACCCAAGTGGAGAAGGGATAACATTTCTTCCTTTGGCACTATCTCATGCTAGGGATCCCTGAAAGGGATGTGGAAGAGGGGTATAGGCAGCATGGAGTGAAATTGGATAAAGTTTCCCTTTGAAATGATTTTTAAGAACAATTGGTCTGAGGCAATTCTACTCCATGCAACAAGGAAATAAGAAAGGCAGTTGCCAAAGGACCAGGAGGAGGGGAACAGGTCTACAGAGAAGGCTGGTCCAAGATTCTTGACTGGACTGTCAGATATGAGACCTTGCAGCAGATGACACGGTCATCCAGTTAACAGTTGCAGATGCTGATCTCTGTGAAAATATGTCTATCTTATAAGTAACTCTCTGGACTTGTGTAAAGGCCTTTGGTTAGTGTGTTACCTATATAACCCTGGAGACTGAAATCTAAACTAAGGAGTTAACTTCTTTGCAGATGGAGGATAACAGTTCTAGAGACCTCAGCATTGCTCTTGAATCTTTAATAGAGAATGCAGGGAATCATTAGTTTTGTTGCTAAACAGATTAGGCCTGTTGGAATTATTAATAATATTTTAAATTATTAATATTGATATGGGAAATCACCAAACACTAATTTAACCATTAATTCTTTTATTAAATCAAAAGGCCAAATGGTACTTATACAATTGCTCTAAACATGCCTAAAAAGCCTAACTAATACGCAATTTACTACATCCAAACAGTAACAAAACATTTAGAAGCATTTGATCAAGATACTTACAACTGAGCTAAACCCGGGGGTACTCAGACTCATATCAGCCAGCTCCAACGTGGTCAGGCAGGTATTAGCAATGAACCCTTTAAGAGTTTACTTTTTATACCTTTTAACAAACAAGTGATGTCACTGCCAATTACTGACTTCAGCTAAAAACCAATTGGAGACAGTTCACCCTTCTTTCTACTCTTAAACCACATAAGAGTTACAGTCTCCTTTCCTCCCCTCCTTCTTGGTGTGGAACAGTTTTCCCATTGCACCTGGGTTCACATGGGCTTTAACACTGGTGTGTGGGTTGGAGAAGGGCTGTGTCGGCTCATTGTAAGACAGAGTCTCTATGTGATTTAAAGCCATCTGCAGTCACCCCTATTGATCAGAGGCCTTCTTTTTAGAAAATGTCCCTTATCTTATTAGTTATTCTTTAAGATAACTTAATTGCCAGACATCCTCCCTACTTTATTATTTTTGGCCTTATAACTCATTATTTTCAAAGCCTTCCTTCTACTTGCTAATCACAGCCTTTTTTTTACAACACATATGTATTTTCTTAACCTAAGCTAACTTTAGTTCTTTAATTTTATACTTATCCTACAGAGCCCCTCAAAAGAGAGGTACTCAATGGTTCTTTGGACCTCTCAGGTATGGCCACTGCTCTAGCTGCTATCATCTGCATCGAAAGCTGCTTAGAAGGCATGTTTTGTCACTTGATGACCCTCTGCTATCCCTGACTTAGTTTCCTTCTTAACAGCCTCGGGAAGCTGATCCTGGTGAGACAGTTTATCCCAGCAGTGGCATTAGAACACTTTTAATAGTGGGGCTGCTGAAAGCCAGTTCCCTTACCCCTGTCTGTGCCCCCGCCCCCTGAGCTGGGGCCGGGAGCAGGGCCGTGTCTCCGGGAGGGGGGGAACCGGAAAGGGATAAGGGGGCTGAGGCTGGGGCCACAGCTGGGGGCAGGTGCGCGGCTAGCAGCCGGGACTCTGGGCGTAGGGCCGGGACCCCACGTGCAGGGCCGGCAATGGAGCCCAGACCCGGGGCTGGCAGCTGGGATCCTGGGCGTGAGGCTGGGAGCCTATGTGTGGGGCCAGGAGCAGAGCTCTGTGCAAAACCCGGGGGTGCTGCAGCACCCCCCGCACTCCTAGTTCCCGTGCCTATGCAGGTGAGGAAGTAGTATATAGCTAACACTTCCTGGTAGCTGACTATCCTCATCTGGAGGGAGGCTGAGGAGTATGCCTTTTTCCATAGAAGATCTAACCTCTTTGAATTTCTCTCCCTAGGTGAGAACAAGGAGAATCAGATGATTGGTTTCTTTCTTGCAGGTTGGGTGGTTGCAAAAGCATTCAAACCTCAGGGAACTTGGTATCTTCAGTCAGGTCTTTTGCAGGAAGGGACGTTGATGTGAGACACAGATCCTTTCAGGGCTCCAGGATGCCTTCATTTGTGGGAATAGCTACCCTACTAGGGCCTGTAATATGTGGCACAAACTGAAACTTTCTCTGCTCAGCTGCCAGTTCCAGGTCTAGAGTCTCAGCAGTTCTCCCAATAGGTATTTTTGTAGTCATTAGGAGAAGTTGCTGGAGGAGCCACAGTGTCATCTGGGGATGAATAGAAGGGATGAGGAGGTCCTGTGGCAGGATACACATCAGTCTCTTCATCCTCCCATTCTTCGGATCAGAATTTCTGAGGGAGATGCTTTGGAGCTCTCACAGGAGAAGAAAGTGTAACCATCCTGGCCTCTTTTCTGCCTTCTTGGATGTTCAACCCCTTTCAGGTACAGGCAATGGAACCCACATGGGCCCGTGAGGCTACAATATCACTGAGCCATAAGGCTATGGAGGTGATACGCCAGGAGGAACCCAGGAAGCAGGAGGCATCCAAGAGGTAAAAGTAGCCTCACCAAAATGAATATGCTCCCACCAGTGAGGGAGAACCCTGATACTGTAATGGGAAGCAGTCTTTGGGTCTGCTTCAAGAGCTGGACACAGAGGTAGAGGTAGCGCTTGTAGAAGGAGCTGATTCCTTATTGCCCATGACACTTGGCTTTGGAGAAGAGGACAGTCAGGTTGATTGGTTCTGAAAGGATGATTTCACAATATCCTTGGCATGGATTCCAGGGGTTTGGGGATTGGGGGTCTGTGTCTCTGTCCATTGGGGAACCAGTGGCCCTGCATCCTGATTCAACCATGTGAGACGGAGATCTCAGTGTGGCTTTCTCTGGTATTTCTGCCCTTGAGGATGTTGCCTTTGTAGATAAATCTCTGATAATTTTCATATGACTTTACATTGTGCCTCTTCATATAACCTTGTGGTGGGTCTACCCACGTGTGACCTCTGTTTTCATGGGACTTTGTATCAAAGCCTCATTTAGAAACTTTGCATTGCCCTTGGTATAATATTATAGCCCCTAAGGATAGAATAAGATGGAAGAAAAATTTCTTTTTGCTAGCAGTAGAACAAGAGCTCTCCCCACCCACTCTTAATCAATTGCCCTGTTGAATGAATGAGGTGTGGATGAGCAAGGCATGGAAGGCAGCACCTCCGGACAGCCTCAACTGTTGGAGAGGGGCTGGAAGCCAGACCCAAGGACAATAAAACGTGTCAAGTGGGCTCATTAAAGACAAGCAGACATACCGGACGGCCTCGGGGGTTAGAAGCAAGCACCTTCTTTTGGAAACACCCTCTTTGCAGCATTGGGACAACACTCAAAAGAAAGCAGCACAAAGGACCAATGGACACAGACACAGAGTTTGAATCTGGTATAGATTTGCATAAGAGGAAAGCTGCTATAAAAGTGAGGTGTCTTGCAGAGGACCCCGGATCTCGTCTTGTCAACATGGGAGCATCGATCCGGATCGGCAGAAGCCCGGCTCCACCCCCTCCCCCATCTAACTCACCTGGCCAGTGCAGTTAAGGGGAGCAACTAATTGGTAACAACAAGACGGAGTGTGTTCGTGTGTGTGTGTGTGTGAGTGTAAGTGTAATATATTATAT
Organism: Trachemys scripta elegans; assembly: GCF_013100865.1. Classification (NCBI taxonomy): domain Eukaryota; kingdom Metazoa; phylum Chordata; order Testudines; family Emydidae; genus Trachemys; species Trachemys scripta. The sequence goes on from NC_048298.1 coordinate 91,955,327, forward strand.
GCATATGATATAGTGTTAGTGAATACATGTATTACTAATAAATGTGGCGTTTTGCCTTATTCCCCCTGAAAAGATCCTGTGCAGTACTTTAAGTACAACACCTTTATGATTCTCTGTAAAAGATGTAATTGAGGCAGGTATCTAGGGTTTGACAGTCTGAGAACTAAAGGATTTACAAATTGGGCCCTGGTCTGGAACATGCCCTTTTCCTTAATGGAAGAGGGATCTCATGTGGTCATCTGTGATGGACGTTAAACTACCAAACAAAAGACAAGGTTGAAGTCAGTTGTCTCGGCTTTGACCATTGAAAGGGTGTGCAGGTCGCACTGGGAACACTTGATGGAGGCTAAGGAGGCTGTTAAGTGCCCAGTGGATCAGGAATCTAACACAGACTCTGTCTCTAACTCTATTTAAAACAAGCAGCTGCATACAGAAAAAGAGCAAAATCTCCTGAGGGGGAAAAGCAAGGATCAAAAGGGAAGTGGCATGTCCTGTCAGTGCCGACTCGCTGCCTACAGTGGTTTGAAGGAACGGATTTGGTTGTTGGATCAGCACCTCCTTTTATGCTCTCAGGGGCATGAGGAACGGGCGGGGTGCACACGCAGCCCCAACGGACATGGCCCTCCAAAACGTGCTGCGCTCATGTGCCCCAGCAGGGGCGCTGGAACAATTTGCATAGTGGGGGTGCTGAGAGCCCCTGAACCAAACTGTAAACCCTGGATATGATGGGAACCACTTCAAACCAGGGGGTGCGGCCGCACCCCCCACACCTCTAGTTCCAGGACCTAAACCCAAGGCACCTCTACAGTGAGGACCCACAGGGCAATCATCCCAGGAGCTCCATTCCTCTCAGCACTTGCTTTCCTGCCTCAAAGCCTCATTGGCTGAAATCTTTTGTCACTCTCGCCTCTACTCCAGTCAGCTTCCTCAGGCTGGGGGTGGGGCTAAAAGCCCACTGCCAAACCTCAACTGCCACAGAATCTTGTGGAACCTTTCGACTCCAAGATTAAAGGTTCCTGATTGGAGCCTCTCCCTCCCAATCAGGTTCAGGCAGGGGTGGGACTTCCTCAGCTCAGGCTGAAGTTCACTTTCTACTGTGGTGTTTAAAAGCGGCTGCTGGTGTGCAAGGCCCTAGATGTGTATAACATGATATCTTATGACCCCCTCTGGCAGTCAGGTCCCACATCCCCCTCTTCTGTCCCTACAGAGATCGGGTCGCATGAACTAGCTGTGTCCCCCTCACTCACAGCTACAGATCAAGTCACACGTTCTGACCACTTCTCTTCCATCAGTCCATACAACAAATCTCCAGACTTCCTTTAAAGGAGCTGCAGTTTAGTCCATGTTGTTGGGAGCAGGACACAGGCTGTTCTGTTAGTTACAGGGTGGGTGCTGTGGTTGTTTTCAGTCTTGTCAGTGTGCCTCAAGACACAAGCTGCAGGACTCCCTGAAATATCCAATCACTGTAGACAGTGTGGTCTGGTAGTAACAGCAGGGGAGTGGGCATTAGGACTCCCAACTTTGCCACTGACTTGTTGTATGACCTAAGGCAAGCCACTTAAGCTCTCTCTGCCTCACTGTCCCCATCTGTAAAATGGGGATAATATCTACTTTTCAGGGAGCTTGTGAGGCTTCAGTAATGCTTATAAAGTGTTTTGAGATCCTCTAATGAACCCTGGCACATTATTAATTATGAGGCGGCCTGGTGGCCATTACTCCTGACACTGGGTGTCGCCTCTGAACCTGTGTTGCTTTTAGCAACTTGCCTGCGGCTTGTGTTCTTTTCCTGGAACTTGTCCTTTTACCAGCAGAAATGCGGAAAAACCGGTTCTGTGGTTAATTGCTGCACTTCCCTTCACGCCCACACAGTCGGCCTTCTCCTCCTCCTCAGCCTGCACACACCTCTGTCTCTTTCCCTCTACTGCACTCTGTCAATCCAATAGGGTTTGCTCTCCGATTTTATTAACCCTACTGATCCCCTGCCCCAAGCCCCTTCTCCCTTGGGCGAGCCAGTGGGCTTGATCACAGGTAGCTGCCTTCCTGGCCCTGCCCTGCCCAAGGGCAGCTATTGGAGACAATGGCTGAAAAGGATGACAAGAATTTGAAAGCCCTAAAAGAGGTGTGGAGGAGAGCTGAGAATGCCTTGTGCGCAGACTGTGGGAAGCCAGGTGAGTCTCTGGGGTCTCAGTAACCCGGGCTGGGGAAGAGGCTGAGGCGGAGAGAAGGGGACACTTAGCAGCGATGGATCCAAATTGGGGCTTGGTGTTGGGGAGACAGTTCCATGGGAGGGGCAGCTGGAGTAGCCAGTTTTGGGGATGAAGTGGAGGAGTAGGTGTCAGAAACTGTCTAGCCTTGGGGGAGCAGTGTGTCAGGTTGTGGTTTGATATGGGCTGTCTGGAGGAATTTTTCCTCCATGGACGGGGAAGGTATGGTGGGAGAGTCATTGGCCTAGCTGGACACTAGGTTCAGGGATTTGTTTTCTGTGTGTGGAGATGGTACCTGGGTAGAAGAGACCCTACTGTGCGCAGTGGAGGAAGAACAGGGACATCCCACCCCTTAAAGTGCAGAAAGATGGGGAGATTTTGCAACCACACCACCTTGGGCTGCTGTCATGTCAGAGCTGAGTAATTCCTTGGGGTCAGGCCTGGTCAGGACTTGACAGAAAAGCTTCTAAAGAAATTGCAGATGCTGCAAAAAGTGGTGTGAGTGATTCAGAAAGCCATCCTCTCCTTAGAGCCAGCACTGAAACAATGTCCTGCCATGGAGATATTGTTCTACTAGAAGTGCCATCTTTTGAAAGGAATAGAAATCCAAGATCATAATCTTGGAGGAAAGTTAAAAGACCCCATGGCACTTTCAGCAAAATGAGGGCGTTAGCCCCAAATTCAATTTTTGGTAATTAATCACATTTAACCTTCCTAAATTCCTACTCGTTTCAATTGAATTCAGTGTTGTTCTTCACTTCCTTGAACAGTTGAACAGTGATGTGTGTTGCTGTGCATTGTTAAATAGCTGCCATATTCCACCCTAGAGGTGGCTGCATTTCTGTATTGGGTGAATGATTCTGAGAAAGAGAGAGTCTGTAAATTTTTTGGGGATCCTTCAAAATAAAAGGCACAATCTAGATATAAGATCATTATCCTACTGCTTGGAACAGCAGGAAGGATAGAACGATAGTGATGTATTTTATTAGCTGGTGTCTATTCCCCAGCAGGTGACTAACTCAGCTCACATGAAATTGAGGTTATTCAGCCCTCCTCAACTATTTCCCTGGGGGCCTTGACAGCACATTTCTCAGTCATGGCATATCTCCCTTGAATACCTGCCACTGATCCCCTTTTTATTTACCCTCAGATCCTGACTGGGCATCTCATACTTTGGGTGTCTTTATCTGCCTGAGCTGCTCAGGTATCCACCGCAATATCCCTAACATTAGCAAAGTTAAATCCTTGAGGATGGACCACTGGGATGAGGCCCAGGTGCAGGTGAGAGTCTTCTTACCTGCATCCCTGCTGCAGTGCAACTCAAGTCGGGGTTCTTTGTCCAGAACACTCAATTTCTTGGGTCCTGGGAAAGTGAAACCGTATGATCAGGCCTTTTGAGCCAATCATTTCATAACTAGCCTCTTTGCTAGTAGAAGGGTTTTAATACCCCAGTGGAGAGGATTCCCCCCAACCCATCCCTCCCCCAACTTGATGGACGATGATGCACTTACCCTTTGGTGGGCAGAGTGAAGACAATGGCTCTGCATTATTCCTACGTCATGTTATTTTATGACTAGGGTGGAAGTCTGCTTGAAACATACCCCGCCAAGACCCGGGGTCCCCTTGGCTGCACACAACTGATTCCCCACCAGCCAACACCATGGAGACCAGGCCCTAGGTCTTATGCAGGACTCAATAGTCCAAGCATGGCACCCCTTCTACCTCCACCTTGGAAGACTCCACGGCGCTCTGGAAAAAGCCTCCAAATAGTGCTGGATCCAATAGGATCTATGGGAACTTGACTTCTCCGCCCACTGTCCCCCTGCGCACTCACCAGGTCTCCCAGACGGCCATGCAGAAGCATCCGTATAGCACCACTCTTTGGAGAGGAGCTGAGAACTCTGGGATATGTTCCCAAAAGGCTTTGCTGCTGCCACAATACACGGGATGGAACAGCAAGAGCACTAAACAAATGTACATACGCCAAGTGCGTGTGCACTGCCCCCACGTTAACCACTTTTGCGATAATTACATTGGGTTCAGTACAATCGATGTAAGTCTCTAAGTCAGACCAGGCCTTTGAGACTTGATAGATACCAACCCTTGTGTAATCTCTCATCCAGGGACATTTCAGTGGATGGGAAAGGGGATCTGCTTAGATGGCTACACCCTGCGTGTAGGGGGATGGGAAAGGCCCATAGTGCAATTTGCATCAAAGGGAAAGCACTGACTCTCCTGTCTTATTTTGCAGTTCCTGCAGCAGCATGGGAACGCAGTGGCTAAAGCCACGTACGAGGCTCACATCCCCATTTACTATTACCAGCCAACCCACGCCGACTGCCAGTAAGAATGATTACTTAAGAGAGGGTGGTCACTTCTGGGATCCTTCAGTCTGTCACTAAGCCCCACATTGTGTCACTCCACAGAGTCCTGAGGGAGCAGTGGATACGGGCCAAGTATGAGCGCAAGGAATTCACTGAGCCAGGGAGACAGCTGCCATATTCCAACAGTAAGAGCACGGCATGGATTTATCCCTCACATGTATACTGCCCCAGCCCTGGCTGGGTGTTGATAGGGCACTTGCATGAGAAAGCTCGCAGCACTGACATCTCCACTGGCCCTGTCAGCACTATTGTGAAGGAGCTCACATGATGGCTTGTACTTACAGGGCATTATTTTGAGGAAGCTCATGGTGCTGGCATCTTGGCTGGGCACTGCCACAAGGAAGCTCACAGCACTAGTGTCCCAGCTGGCACTGATGTGATGGAGTTCACAGTGCTGGTTTGGCCAGTGCCCCAGGCTAAGGAATCACGGTCTTCCTCCATCCCACTCCCAACGACGACAGTGGTCATATTTGAAGTTCTCCTGTCAGTGCAGCAAAGCAAACTCCTGCACCCGAGGGCATGCAGAACGAAGCAGGCAGAGCTCTGGGTCACTGCCAAGTGCCTACGTGTGGCGGGCTGGGAGGCTGAGGTGTACATGCAGAGAGCGAGCTCTCTCACACAGACTGGCTTCTCTGTTCCTAGGGCTGAAGGAAGGGATCCTATGGAAACGGGGCCGGGATAACGGGCAGTTCTTACCCCGCAAGTTTCTCTTGTCTGAGCGAGATGGGTGCCTCAAGTATTTTGCCAAACCGGACGTGAGTATGGTCTACTTGGAGGGCAGCTCCTGCCTCGCAGTGACCCCAACCTGGGGAGAGTGCCCCCTGCTGGTGGCAGGGAGACATTTCTATTCTCCCCACACAGTCCTGAGGACTCCCCTTGCACCCTCAGAGTCCCCCATGCTGGGATACAGCGTCCCTTACTGGTAAAAGGGAGATCCTTTCCATTCGCTACATTCCCAGAGGGATTTTCCCTTAGTGCTGCCAGCACAGTCCAACCTGGGGAGAGAGCCCCTACCTCGTGCCACGGAGACATTACTCTTCTCCCCTTTACAGTCAATGCATCCAAACCTCTGACACTCCCTCTGCTGGTGCTAGGAAAGCCTTTCCAATCTCTCTGCCCAAAGGACTCCTCTCCGCTTGCCTTGTCAGTGCCTCTCAGTCTCTAGCCAATGGTTTCTATCCCATCTGTATCTTTAGGGCCAGATCTCACCGATTCCATTTCCTTTCTCAGGCAAAAGAGCCCAAAATAAATATTAAAATTGACACCATCAATGCCACATTCCAGCCAGTAAAGATCAGGAACCCCAATGGCCTGCAGATCAGCTACCTCAAGGATAACAAGACCCGCAATATCTTCCTCTACCACGAGGATGGAAAGGTACAGGGGCCTGTCCTAGCCCGAGACAGAAATCCCAGCCTTTAGCAGTAGCAGGTGCTGGAGGGAATGGTGTAGGAAAATGCTGGCAGAATCACTGTACTACATGTTGTGGGAGTGCTGCATGTGTGTGTGGGGGGGTGTCACTGGAGGGAAAGGGGCAGAAGGATTGGCTGGGGGATGAGTTGCTGTATAATTTAGGAGCCACTGTAGAGACTGGTATATAGGCTTTTGGGTTGAAACTGAGGAATGCTGTGAGAGTGTGGGCCACAGGAGGAGCTCATACGTATTCCCAAGGAGCTGTTTGGAGGAGTGGGTCAGCACCGGTCACTCTGAAGCTCTCTCTCCTGTGCTGCTTCCCTCCCCAGGAGATAGTGGACTGGTTCAATGCGATACGCGCAGTGCAGGTTCATTACCTGAAGGTGGCATTTCCCATGGCCAGTGACAATGAGGTAAGAGATCACCTGAGAGTAATAACCAGCCCCCCTGCTGGTATCGGTATCTAATACCACCCAGATAGAGGAATTTATCTGTTCTCTCAGAGTCCTCTGGGGAAGAACTCACTATTGTGACTTGGCTAATGTTCCCTCTAATTTTTTACATCCATGTGTGGAATGAATTTTGCTATGAGCACCAATATGGAAGTGATGTCTGGCGGGGGTGGAGCCGAGGGGTTCAGAGTGTGGGAGGGGGCTCAGAGCTGGGGCAGGGGGTTCAGGTGTGTGTGAGGATGAGGGCTCTGGCTGGGGGTGCGGGCTCTAGTGTGGGGCTGGGGATGATGGGTTTGGGGTGCGGGAGGGGACTCAGTGTTAGGGCAGAGGGTTGGAGTGCGGAGGGGTGGTGATGGCTCTGGCTGGGGATGCAGGCTCTTGGGTGGGGATGAGGGGTTTGGGGTGTGGGAGGGGGCTCAGGGCTAGGGCAGAGGGTTGGGGTGCAGGGGGGGTGAGGGATCTGGCTGGGGTTGCGGGCTCTGGGGTAGGGACAGGGATGAGGGGTTTGGGGTGCAGGTTGCCCCAGGGCTGTGGTGGGGAAAGAGGACTCCCCCCAGCCCTCTCTCACTACAGCAACCCAGGGCTGGGGGAGAGTGCCTCTTTCCGGCCATGGCAGCTCTGGGGCCGGGGCTGGGGGAGAGGTGCCTCTCCCTACCATGGCAGCTCTGGGGCCAGCGGAGAGACACCTCTCCCTGCTGTGTGCCTGCGTGGCCCTTGATAGCCTGCTGCGCGGCTGCACGGCTTAGAGGGAACTTAGGATGCCAAGCTAACAGTGGTGCGGTTACAGGAGCCTGAGATGGGCAGAGAAGAGCTGCTCTCGGACGTATCCCCCGGAGACAGCCCTCTCCCCTGACAAAGCAGGGAAGGTGACATTAGTAGATGGAACTTAGAAGGGGATTAAGATCATGAGGAGGGAGAAGAGAGGAGTTGGAGCGCTGAGGGCAGGCTGAGAGGGAGGGAGTGAACAAGAAGAACCAACTAAAGTGAAAGATGTACTGGGATATACCATTCTCCTTTTATGCAGATCAAAAGCCGACTAATGCAGAAATTCCTGAAGGAGGGGTACATGGAGAAGACTGGTCCCAGGGTAAGATGGAATGGCACAAGGAATCTAACTGAGACACTAGGGTTCCTGACCTGCCAGGGTTCATTTCAGGATCCTCATGTTTGTCATCATATCCCCAGACTTCTCAAAGATCCGTGGCAATGCTGCTCTGTGCCTCAGCTAGGGCACAGCTGGGGTCTCATTGGGGAGCAGTGAGGGTGGCAATGAGGAGATGCAAAATTAGATGAAGATGGAGGCTGAATTCCTCACTCATCCCACAAGAGTGGGTTTATTAAGTGTATGTACGTGCGTGCATATGGACCTTGGAGACTGACCTTCCCTGTCACCTGAGCTCAGGGGCCCTTTGGGTGAGAAGTCTGTATGTTGGTGGAGACACTCAGGATTGAAAGAACATGGGTGCTGAATGCCCTTCTCACCTCAGCAGAAGTGGGTTCCCTCCAGGGCAGGGATTTTGAGACCAGTTTGTGTGTCTAGATCAGAGGTGGGCAAACTGCGGCCCACGGGCCACATCCGGCCCTCGGGACTGTCTTGTCCAGCCCCCGAGCTCCTGGCCCGGGAGGCTAGCCCCGGCCCCTCCCCTGCTGTCCCCCCTCCCCCACAGCCTCAGCTCGCTCGCTCCGCTGCCAGCACAGTGCTCTGGGCAGCGGGGCTGTGAGCTCTTGGGGCAGCGCAGCTGCAGAGCCCGTCCTGACCCAGTCTCTGTGCTGCGCGGTGGCGGTGGCCTGGCCCGGCTCCAGCCAGGCAGTGCGGCTGTAGCGCCGCCAGCCACCGGTGCTCCAGGCAGCGCAGTAAGGGGGCACGGAGCAGGGGGGGTTGGATAGAGGGTAGGGGAGTTTGGGGTGGTGGTCAGGGGGCGAGGGTATGGATAGGGGTTGGGGCGGGGAACGGGGTTGAATGGGGGCAGGGGTGATGGGGCGGCAGTCAGGAAGGAGGGGGGGTTGGGTGGGGCAGCAGGGGGCAGTCAGGGGCAGGGGTTCCGGGCGCAGTCGGGACAGGGAGAAGGGATGGTTGGATGGGGCAAGGGTCCCGGGGCGGGAGGGGCGTCAGGAATGAGAGGAGGGGTTGGATGGGGCAGCAGGGGTCCAGGGGTGGTCAGGGAGCGGGGGTGTGTGAATGGGGCAGGGGTCCCAGGGGGGCGGTCAGGGAATGGGGGGGTTGGATGGGGCACGAGTCCCGGGGGGGGGAGCAGATAGGAGGTGGAGGCCAGGCCACAACCCCCTCCCCTAACCGGCCCTCCATACAATTTACAAAACCCGATGCGGCCCTCAGGCCAAAAAGTTTGCCCACCCCTGGTCTAGATCAGGGGTAGGCAACCTATGGCACGCGTGCCGAAGGCAGCACGTGAGCTGATTTTCAGTGGCACTCACACTGCCTGGGTCCTGGCCACCGGTCCGGGGGGCTCTGCATTTTATTTAATTTTAAATGAAGCTTCTTAAACATTTTAAAAACCTTATTTACTTTACATACAACAGTAGTTTAGTTATATATTATAGATTTATAGAAAGAGACCTTCTAAAAACGTTAACATGTATGACTGGCACGTGAAACCTTAAATTATAGTGAATAAATGAAGACTTGGCACACCACTTCTGAAAGGTTGCCAACCCCTGGTCTAGATGAAGCCCCGGATTTAAATGAAATGCGGTAGCAATTCCCCTCTCTCCCCCGCAGAGGGCACTCTCCTCCTATAAATGTCCCCTCTTCACCTCCACAGCAGAGAGAGGCCTTCAAGAAGCGCTGGTTCACACTGGATCACCGCAGACTCATGTACTTCAAGGATCCATTGGTAAGTAGGGTGACCAGACAGCAAGTGTTGAAAAATCGGGACGGGGGTGGGCGGTAATAGGAGCCAATATAAGAAAAAGACCCAAAAATCGGGACTGTCCCTATAAAATCGGGACATCTGGTCACCCTATTGGTAAGTCAGAACTTGAGATTGCATCCAGCTCTATTGTGCTGTGCTCTGGGGCGAGGAACAGCTGAAGGGTCCCTTTCCCTAGTGGGGTGGAGGCGAGACACAACTCCCCAAATTTCCATCAACAGATGCTTGGCCTCCCCATTCCACACACATCTCTCCCCCACCACCTAGTCATTCCAAGCCCTGTGCTTGCATCAGTCCTGTAAGCAATGGGAACTGGGTTATAATAACGATATGGTGGAAGTGACGCTATCTCAAGATAGCAGGAAGGGGACAGGAGACCCTTCTTATCCAGCCACCCTCTGCGTAATCCCCCTTAATGCCCTTCTAGAGCCTCCAGTTCCTCCCACCATATTCTTTGGTCTCTTGTTCCAAAGATCATTGCTCATCCCTCCCACCCCCCTTCCCAAATTCCATCCCCTCTTAGTTGCTTCCTCTGAGTATAACTCCCCTGGTGTTCTGAACCACCAGTTCCCTTTATCCCGTTTGTTGTCACCCCTCCTTAGACCTTTTGCACTCATCTGCTCTGCCCCGTCTCCCAAACTCCCCTAGCTCAGGCGCTTCTGGGCCATGTCTGTTTGGATGCCAGCGAATCCCTCCCCATGACACATCTGCCTTTCCCTACTGCTGTGCAGGATGCGTTTGCTAAAGGCGAGGTGTTCGTGGGCAGTAGGGAGCATGGATACAGCGTCAAGCAAGGGCTGCCAGCGGGGGCTCAGGGCAGCTTCTCCTGGCAGTACGGCCTCACCATCGTTACCCCCGACCGGGAGTATCTCTTCACCTGCGAGACAGAGAGTGACCAGCAGGACTGGATCACGGCCTTCAGTCGGGTCATTGAACAGCCCATGACCCCCCAGGAGTATGCAAGTAAGTGCGAGGATGGTGTTCACTTCTCTCCTCCTGCACCCGCCCACCAGCCTCATAACAGAGAGAACTGAGGCTGGCCTGTCTCCCTGCTCTGATATACCCTCTATTTGCCTTCCCTACAGTTGAAGCCTACTTCAAGCTCAGCTCCTAGGAACCCCCTGGAGAACTGGACTGCAGCTCTACTCTGCCTTAGCCCTTTGGGAGGGTGCTATGAGAGAGAAGAGGAGCTGTGCACCAGAGAATCAAGACTCTCCCAGTACCTCATGGTTTGGAGCACTTTTTCTTAAACAGATCAACCAACCTCCCTTTGTTGCAGGGGAGCAAATTAGGCTGTACTCCTTTAAATGGAAGACACATTTCAAGACTGAACATTCAAAGCAACCAGTCACTGAGACCACTCCTAAGCAATGTTGTGATCGAACTGGAGACTGGAAGGGTCTGTCATCCAATCGGGCTTTAAAGGTTTGAGTACCAGGAGTGGTGAAGGGTGGGGGAGGGGGTGTTGTCTTTTAAACTTCCGTTATCGCACCTTACTGGAAAAGGGGAAGCTACCATAAAAGTGGAAACAATAAGCACTCATTCAACATGGGTGGTTTGTAGGGTGGAGTGCAGCTCTGGCAGGGCGCGTAGTCTAGAAGCAATTATAACATTACAAGGAAAAGGCTTCTCAGTTGCTTAGGAAGAATTGAATTTTTCTGGAAATACAATGACGTTTGACATTTTACCATCATAAATCCAGGAAGGACGTTTAGAAAATTAGTTCTACAGCCAGGGCTGGCACCTTCTTTTTCATTGACCATGCCAGCTGCACACAATAACCCAGTTCAACAACTATCAAGTCACATATTCACAGGCGACCTTCTTCCAAAATTTTGCTGCAAAGATTAAAGAACTGGTGTGTATGTGCATATATAAATTAGGGAATCACTGATACGAGTATGGGGAAGACACTATATGACTATCGACAGTATGGCAGAGACTGTTTTCATTCTGAGCTGTACATTTTAACAGTTGTGTGCGTTCCATGATAATAATACCTAGCTCTTATCTAGCACTTTTTAGCAATAGACCTCAAAGCACTTTACAAAGGAACAAGTATAATTCTCTCCAGTTTTACAGATGGAGAAACTGAGGCACAGGGAGGTGAAGTAACTTGCTCAAGGTCACCCAGAAGACCATGACAGAGCTGAAAACAGAACCCAGGTCTCCTGATTTCTAGTTCAGTGGTCTATCCACTAGGCAACACTGCCTCCATAGAAGTGTAATACACTGGATTGGCATGTGGGTTCATGTTCTCCTATTAGTGCCTGGCCCCAACAAGTATAACAGCCTGCTACTTATACATAATTAAAGGAGTTCTTCATTAGCTCAAGCAGTAGAGACCTGTGTTTTGGATCCTGGAAGTTGCAGGTTCAACCCCTTCTGATGTCTCCATGGTTTATTATACAAGCAGCATGTGTATGTACATAGTGTCTATTAACAGGGGCTAACTGGAGTTAATGGTGCCCACTCTGTAATGTAATAAGCTCAGAAAGAAACGAATAAAAAATCTCATTGTAGTTTATTGTTGGTTAGGTGAACTCCTGTTCTGTTAAAAGTTAACCCAAAGGACTTGTTCTTGGAGGAAACATGAATAACATGATAGCAGAATAAAGGGGGCAGAGTCTGTATTTTTCTACGGTGAGCAGAGAGGGCCATGACTATTTCCATCAGAATCAAGTTACACCCTACAAAGAATGAATGTAGTCAGCTTCACTTTCCTTCTCTGCCCCTGTTGGGGGGATCCCTTTCTGCCTTTTGGCCTGGAACCACCATGATCGGAGGGACTTTCCATCTTCTGACGGGAGATCACCTCACATTCAGGGATGAAGACGGTGGTCAACCGCCTTGCTCCCCTGGCACGATGGCACTTTCTTCCATGAGGGTAAAGCTCATCTGTGCAGGAGCCAGAGCTCTCAGGGGCTGGTCTGAGATTGTGGCATGAACTCCCCCAGGAACTAAGGATCAACACAAACCCCACCCCTTCCTCTGTAAGTGCAAGGTGCGTTTCTTTGCCCTGCCTTCTCCACTAAAAACAGAGCAGTGTATACATTAAAAAGAACACCCCCCTCCCCCGAAACAAAACCTTACCAAAACAAAACACTCCACTGCACACTTAATTCTCCCCCTGGGGAGAGGATGAGCGCGAGAGAATGCATCAAATGGGACACATATTGGTCATAGCGCTTAGTGAATCCTGGGACGGCACTCAGATACTACAGTGTTGAGGGCGTTATAGACCCTGTACAGACTGCTTCCCCGCCTGCTGTTGTACACTCTAATCCCTGCGATACTGCCAATAACTAGATACAAGCAGGGATTTGGCTCCAGCGCAGACAAGCAACAATACTGAGGATGGAATCCAGTGGATCAGGAGGCTCCCAAGAAGCCTCCCCAATATACACACAATGGTACATTTGATAACTCTGGGTTACATGTAGGTCTATACTATGCAAACATAGGCTTTGCTTATGTAACCCCAGTCTCAAAGCATGGCTGTCCCCAACTGGATAGCAAACATGGCATATGTCTGGGCAAAGGGGATGGATGTGGGAAGGTCAGTAAGACGTAGTAGAGTGTGTGGACAAGCTCAATCCAGTTCATCCCATATCTAAAGGAAGGAGCAGCTCCAGTAGCTAGGGTGACCAGATAGCAAGTGTGAAAAATCGGGACAGAGGGTGGGGGGGTAATAGGTCCCTATATAAGAAAAAGCCACCAAAATCGGGACTGTCCCTATAAAATCGGGACATCTGGTCACCCTACCAGTAGCTCATCTAGCAAAAGGAAGCTACCCTCTAGAAAGGCAGGTCCCTCATATTCCACTAGGGGGCAGTGATGCAAACATAGACACCCCATTGTAGGTATACTGGGTTGAGGGGGAGGGGACAGAGTATCACACTTTGGGGGTCTAAAGATACCAGCCCTTTGGGTGTCTAGGAGTGGTGCTCACACCCCATGAAGTGCTATTGAAAATGGGACAAGTGGTGGACTGCAGCCCCATCAGCAGCAGTGGGAAATCTTGCACCAGTGTATGACTATCGATGGGGCATATGTGGGGCTTTACAACGCAAAGGACCTATTTCATTGATTCAACCCCAAATGCCACTCCACAGTGTGTCCAGTCCACCCAGGACCCCCTTGGAGAAGGAAGCAGCACATATGCCTCTTTTCCCATCCCCTTCCAGGTCAGGGGCAGAAAAACAGTGTGTTGGCTACCCTGACAACTTGTTCCCTATTAACACATTTCCAACACTGACCCTGGCATTTCTAGTCTGACTCTGGGATGCAATGACTTTCCCTGACGCTCTCAGCCAGCCAAGGGAGTAGGAGTGTCATCCTACGCCTAAAGCCTCCTTAAAAGGAGTGAAAGAAGAAGTAGCAGCTGCAGAGGGGAAAATTAGAGGCAGGACCAAAAGAGTGAAAAGAAAAAGAAAAAGGAAAGAAAAGCAGAAAGATCTGAAAGTGGGTGGAGGAGGGGGAGAAATCTAATGCAATTCCTCACCTAGTGGCTAAGAGCTCAGTACAAACTCTGAGAGCATTGACACTTGGGTGTTAAAAGCTGTGAGTTAGACAAGTTCCTCCGCCCGGAGGGGATGATGGGATAGTTTTGGGGGGAATCACAATTTTCCTGTGGTTTTCTCTGAGCTGAGAGGAAGGAGAGATCCGGAAGAAAGACAAATTACTTGCCCACTGAGGAGGAATTTCTGTTGGTCTCCACGGGCCAGTGAACACTAGGGAGGGGAGAAGAAGATGAAGAGAGCCAATGGCACCTCCCCATACATGGAAGGGTATTTGGCTACCCTGGATCTGAAGGCATACGCCTCTTCTCAACTCCATGGGGCTGACAACTGGTAAGGAATCCTGCTGAGCCGGGCTTGTAAAGGATTGGGACAACCTAATGAGCTGTATTGTTTGGTGTGAGAAATAGACTCTCCCTTAATGTTTTGGTGTCAGGTCAGCCAAGGTCTCTTCTCACTCCTTCCTTCCCCAGCTGTCCCCACATTGAGTCTACAAGAGTACCACACACCAAGGGGAAATGCATCTCTGGCAGTGCATGCTGTAGTTTCTCTCATTACCAGAACGTGTGTTGTGACCCTGGGCCAGTGATGGCAGAGGGGGGAGAGGAAGCTCAGTGTGGTAATTTCTCAGATGATGGTACTAACCTAGAAGAGGATAGCCCACTTACTGGGCTCTTGGGCACCATCCTGACAATCATGTGCCTTTTTGGGATGACAGGGAATATCTACACACTAGTGGTGACATCCAGAGGCGTGTCTGGCCGCTCAGCTGGTTCCCTGTGTGTCTATGTGGTCAACCTTGCTCTGGCTGACCTACTCTACCTCTCCACCATCCCCTTCGTGGTATGCACATACTTTGCCCAGGATTGGTTCTTTGGGGATGTGGGCTGCAGACTCTTGTTCAGCCTGGACCTCCTCACCATGCATGCCAGCATCTTCCTGCTGACAGCCATGAGCCTGGAGAGGTACTGGGCAGTGACCAGGCCACTGAGGGCCAGGCAAGCCGGGAACAGCTGCCGCAAACTCACCAGCCTGGCCCTCTGGATCCTCTCGCTGCTGCTGACTGTGCCCATGATGGTCATGATCCAACTGCGGGACAGTGGCAGCCACAACAAGCGGATCTGCTTCCCCACCTGGACGCCCGAGGCCTTCCGCATTTACCTCACAGTGCTCTTCACCACCAGCATTCTAGCTCCTGGCCTGATCCTAGGCTTCCTGTACTGCCGCCTTGCCAGAGCCTACTGGACCTCAGTGGCGGCCATGCAGCCGTGGGTGACAGGCCCGACCTTGAAGCAGAAGCTGTTCTCCAGGATCTTCAGCATCATCGCAGCCTACTGGGCCTGCTTTGTACCCTTCTGGGCCTGGCAGCTTGCTAAGCTGTACTGGAGTGAGGGCCTGGGGATCAGCCCTACCACCCAGGCATACCTCAACTTTGGAGTGACCTGCCTGACCTACGGCAACAGCTGCATCAACCCGTTCCTCTACACCCTGCTCACCCGGAACTACCGCGAGCACCTGGCCCATAGCAGGGAGAGGCCGGCAGGGGAGCAGGTCCTCTTCCTGACAGGGAAGCAGGGTAGGGTCCAAGCAGAAGGCATGCCCATGGTCTCCAAGGGACTGCCAGGCGGGGGGCTTGGGAAAGGAAGGCAGGGGGGAACCTCGGGCAATTAAACTCCAAGAACTGCAGCCAGGACTTAATGCAGCTCTCTGCTGATGCTTAATAGTCTCCCAAGGAATAAGATTTATACGATCTGAAGAGAAACCAGAGTATTATTAAATACATCTCCAGCTCTGCCTTCTGTACTTACCTGCAGTGTCTCCTGTTCTCTTACCGAGCAGCAGTGATGGTCTCTGCCCTGGCACCTTCTCCTTCCCAAATGTCTCAGAGCCCCTGCTCATTCACTGTCCATTGTAGCCCCCAACTCTCCCACCCACTTAACCTACCACCAGCCCTTAGGGCTCTCCAAGAAAGAGACGCTCCTCTGAATGCTAATCCTCTTGGATCCTTACTGGGCCCTCTGCTGGTGGGAGAAAGGGAATTCAACCCCCTTCTAGACACACCATCGGAGGCCTCTCACCAAAAAGTGAGCAGGTGGAGGGAGCAGGAGGCCCAGCAGCTGATTCCAAACAGGGGCACAGACACATGTGCTATTAGTGTCTCTAGCAGGGAAGGCTGCTCTCTCCACTCTGGCAACAGGCTGAGCCCTAGCGAGCTCTGGCTAGCAATGACTCACAGCAGGCTCTGGGGAGATTAGACTGCAGAGTCATTTCAGGCAGTACCCAATTTAGCATCAAGGCTGGACTAAGGGGCCTGGCTCCTGGAATCTCAGCTTTCAGGAAAATGAATGGCGCTCCAGGTGTGACCAACGTGCTGATGTTTGCGTGAGATGGCCTGAAACAAGGGCTAGGGGAAGTATGAACAGCTCCCATTCATTTTAATGGGGGAGGGACTGAATTCCCCACTGCAGGGATTGGCAACCTTTAAATAAATTAGTCTGAATGAGTGTGAAGCTAGATCCTGATATTAAAAAGGGGGGGGGAGGTGAAGTGGATGGATAGCTCAGTGGTTTGAGCATTGGCCTGCTAAACCCAGGGTTGTGAGTTCAATCCTTGTGGGGGTCACTTAGGGATCTGGGGCAAAATTAGTACTTGGTCCTGCTAGTGAAGGCAGGGGACTGGACTTGATGACCTTCCAGTTCTAGGAGATGGGATATCTCCATTAATCATTATTAACCTTTGGCATACAGTCCACCAGGGTAAGCCCCCTGGTGGGCTGGGCCAGTTTGTTTACCTGCCACATCCACAGGTTCAGCCAATCACAGCTCCCACAGGCCACAGTTCACCATCTGGGGCCACAGGAAGCGGCGGCCAGCACATCCCTTGGCCCGCACCATTTCCCACAGCCCCCATTGGCCTCGAACGGTGAACCGCGGCCTGGGGGAGCTGCAATCGGCCGGACATGGCGGGTAAACAAACCAGCCTGGCCCGCCAGGGGGCTTTACCCCGGCGGGCCACAGGCCAAAGGTTGCTGACCCCTGCCCCATGGCTTGGGGTGAGGGAAGAGAGCTGTGAACAATCCTCAGCAGAGACATCTGAAGGTAGAGCCTCACTAACAACCAGGGCCAGCTCCAGCCTTTTTTGCCGCCCCAAGCGGCAAAGAGAAAGAAAAAAGAAAAGAAAAGCTGCAATCAGTTGCACTTCAGCAGCTTCATCCTTCGGCGGCAATTCGGCATCCGGTCCTTCCCTCCGAGAGGGACTGAGGGATCCACCACCGAATTGCCACCGAAGACCCGGACGTGCTGCCCCCTTCCATGGGCCGCCCCAAGCACCAGCTTGCTGCGCTCGTGCCTGGAGCCAGCCCTGCTAACAACACCCCTTCACAGGCAGGGTCAGAGAGAGTCCTGCTCAGACAGGTGGAGAGACTGTCCTACCTCCTCCTGGAGATACCTGTCTGCCTGAAGACAGAGAGGGATGGTCTAGGGAGCAGGGTGAAGCCTCCCTGGCCGAAAGAGCAGGCCCCTGGCCAGCCCAGTAGACAGTTTTCTTGTGGGTAGTCCCTGCTGCTAAAACCCCCAAGAGGGGCATGGCTATGGCACAGGGGCAGGCTGGGAATTGCCTTAGTTTGGCCCTGTTTAGAAATTAGCATGAATATGGGAACAGAGTCCCTGGCTTTCCCCTCAGATATTTTAATAGAGAAACTTATCCATGTTCCCCACCCATGGCCAGCCCTTGCTTCTGAGGCAGCACAGCTCCAGCAGGAGGGGGGTAGCACCCGGTGGAGGGCAGGGCCAGGCTCAGTCCAGCAGACCGACTTACCCACAGCAGGGGGAGGAATGTATCATGTGTTTGTAACATGCCTCATCATCACATGTCCAAGATGGAAGGAGCGGGGAGTGGTGAGAGTCACACTACCCAGGACTAGCCTGAAAGAGGCGCACAGTGACTGGCTCGTTAACAGGGATAACAAAAGTACAGCTTACATGCCTTGCCATAGGCAGCAGCTCCTGGCTTTAAGCTGCTGGGAGTAGGAGTGCAGCTCACACTCAGTGCTGACAGTGCAGTATAATTTTGCTGTGGGAATGAGAAGATGTGGGCAGGGGTAGAAGTATCATGCTGTAGCCCAGCCAGCACACTGCATTACCTTATCTGCACACAGGAAAGCAGCACAGAGATTGATTGTTTTGTGGCACCCATAAGAGCCAGAGCCCACTGTTGTGGCCCCTATTTTCCCCCTACAATCTCTGATGGGTCTGTGCAGGAGCAAGCATGCTAGCCTCTGCTTCCACCTCCAGAGTGATTATTCTGCAAGCACTAGTCTACACTCGAAGCGCTACAGCAGCACTACTGCAGTGCACCTCATGAAGACTCTCCAGCCACCAGGCAAGAGCTCTCCCATCAGCATAATAAAACCACCTCCATGAGTGGCAGCAGCTGTCAGTGGGAGCAGCTCTCCTGATGATATAGTGCTGTCCACATTGACACTGAGGTCAGTAACTAATGTCGCTCAGGTGGCTTATTCACACCCCTGAACAACATAGCTATATTGGCATAAGTGGTAGTGTGTACAAGCCTTAAGTGCCACATAGATTTCATGCTTGGAATTCAAAGTAAACTAGTAGAGGGAGACCCTAGTGTAGTCTGTAACATGGGCACGGTGCACATGAAGCAGTGATAAGAGGTCAATTATCTTTGAGACTATGACGGGCAAAGAAGTACTGTATTGCTCCTAGTGTAACCCACGCACCTCTGGGTGTGGTGTTCTGTCCCATCTAGTGGCAGTGAGACCACTTAGAGAGAGATACAATGAGTCTGCTCTACAGCCTTAGCTAATAGCCAGTTGGCTTTTAGCTCATGCAGTAGAGGCTCATGCACTAAGCTCTAGAAGTCCCCAGTTCAATCCTGCCCACCGCCAAACAGGGTCTGTTGGTGTTACACTAGTGCTACTTCAGGATGGCTAGCAACCCTGGAAGACAGTACAGTCAGTGTTGTGGGAGTGAGATGGGCCTTCACAAACAAATATAGGTAGAAGTGAGACAACCTAGTACACCCCACTCCTGTGCCTCCACACAACTCTGTACACATTCAGTGTTGACATGGGAGCAACCACTGTTATTCTAGTCAAGGTCTTAGACCTCTTGAGCAGTTCTGCAGTGTTTAGTGATGTGTAGAGTCAGGACTAGACACATTCACCAGACTCCTTTCAGTCCAAATGAGTGTGAAGCTAGATCCTGATATTAAATTTTTTTTTAGTGCAATAAGCTAAGTAGAGCAAAGACCTGCTCTTGCATTCATTAGTGCCAGGCACAGCCACCCTGCTATAGAAGTACTTTCTGTTATTGATATTTTGGTCACATTATCCTGGTCCTTCAGGAAGTCCACCCTCCAGTGTCCCATAGCCTCTCTGGGGACAACAAGCCAAAGCTGGCCCAATCCCACTCAGCTACACAAGGTGCCATCAGATCTGACAGAAGGAAGTGACAGACCCAGGAATGGATGTGGAGTGCTGTGGGAAATGCAGAAGACACAAGAAAGAGCTAGTTGGTTTAGTAGACCAAATTCAGTGGTGTTTATTGTGTTTCCTTTTAAATATCTCTTTGGTGTGTGAGGAGTGGGGAGTTATTCCAACTGGATGGATTTGATTATGAAGTCACCTTCTGCATTCAGGAAGTCGATGACCTGGAGACCCAACCGGTTAGGGAACTTGAACTGATGGTTGTTTGGCAAAGTAATTGTTAGATTACTTGGGTCATGAGTGATGAAGATCTGTAAGGGAGGAACACAGAGAACACGTCTGCCAGGGTCTGCTAGATGCCCATCTTCTCCTCCTGCCCAAGTAGCAGGATCTTTAAGCTAGAGCATGGGGCTGGAGCAGCTGCTTACTGGTTGTCAGGACTCTGCCTCACCAGCATGGATATGTGAGAGGTGGGTGTGGCCTCCTGCCCAGACAGGGTCCTGCCCAACTTTAGACTGAGCCCCCTCTGTGTAATACTTCAGCCCTCCCTTTCAGGGACACAGCTGAGTGTGTCTCATGCACAGGGACACCACCCAGATCCAGGTCATTCCAGGCCTCACCTCCACATTGGTGCCCTCCTGGAAGGGGAAGGCTGATTCTCTCTGCTCAGCACCCCACTCCCCTTTGTCCATGGAGTTGCACACGATGGTCCTGACATCCCCATGAATATCAAAACGTGGATTGAAGTGCAGCACTATGTTGGCTTGGTCTTTCCCTAGATTCAGCACAAAGCTGCAAGACAGAAGAAACTAGTGAGAAAATGGCAGCCTCATGCATGGCACCCTGGACTGCAGCAGCACCATAGGCTCTTACCTCTGTGGCCTTGGGAGTCACCTCAATCTGACCAGCACCAGGTCAGAATTTGTATAGGAGCCCTTCAAGAAAGCCCTAGGGTTCTGCAGGAGGAATTGAGGAGTGAGTAGGGGGTGCTCTTTCCTGAGGCACTGCCCCAGCAGGGTGCAGTCTTTTGGCTAGAGACAGAGGCCCTGGATACTTGGGTCCACAGCAATTTTCAGAAGAAGAAGGGTGGGGTGTTAGCCCTGACCAGCTTGGAGAATTGCATTCTGCACCCTGAAGTCCTGCTGGGTTTCAGTTGGGTGCTACATTCTTCCCTTCCTGTCCTAAACGAGTAATTGTTGCTCTTCCCTGTTAATCAGCTGCCACCTTCCACCACAGAGGCAGTTGAAGCAATTACTGACTTAATAAGCACATCTCATCCCACAGGATCTTGCAGGGGAACAGCCATTCTTCCCTATGGGGCTCCTCCCTCCCTTGGGGCTCTCAGTCATACAGACAAGAGTGTACTGTTTAGGGAGAGGCAGCACAGAGGGCTGTGCAAGATGCTATCACACTTCAAAGGGAGTGGGAAGAGTTGGGGCATGTTGCTCCTTGGAATGCCGGTCTGTTCCCAGGGTGGGAGCCAAACTCCACTCCCACAAGGCAGGAAAGCCCTGCCAACCACACACAAAGGGGACGCAGACTCGCTGGGCTTTGGTGGCCAGACATGCTGGAGAGAGTAGAGACCCTCAGAGAGCAAGTCTACACAGCAAAAAAAAAAAAAAAAAAAAAAAACAAAAAAAACCAGAACAAATCAGAGCAGTGAATCTCAAGGCCCGGGTCTAGAGTGGGGTGACCAGATGTCCCAATTTTATAGGGACAGGCCTGATTTTTGGGTCTCTTATATAGGTTTCTATTACCCCCCCCCATCCCGTTCTGATATTTCACACTTGCTAGAGACTTGGGGTCATGCTATGGTGCTGAAAGATTGCCATTTGTGGGGTTTTTTATTTTGCTGAGTAGACCCCGCACAGGTATGTCTAGGCACCAACTCTATCAAGGCTGCCTCTGCCTGGCAGAGCTGCACCACAGGTCTGCAGCTGGAGGAGCTCCTTCAGATCCAGTTGCCCTCCTCCAACCAAAAGCCCCACCTGTCTGCTCACCACACCCCGAGGGAGGTCATCTCCTTTCTTCACACGGAGCTACTCCATTTCCCCTCTCTGCACTACAGGGGATGTGGTTGCTACTAGGGGAGGGGACTGGTGGACTTACATCTGGTTCTACTTATCCTCTTGGCAGAAGGGGTGTTGGGGGAGAGATTGCCTCCATGTATGTTAGGTAGTGACTCACTGGAAAGTGCTGCTTTAGGCATTAACCCTTTTAAAGCCACTCCTCTCCCACAGCAAGGGGGAATCCTTCCCTCCACCCCATAGTCAAAAAGGTCCTGCCATGTTCCCTAGACCCCTCTGTACAGTCCCCCTCTCCCCCAGCATGACTTACCTCTTGGCACCTGCAGAGATTTCGCCCTTCACACCAATGCGCTTTCCAGCCTTGAGACCCATGTTGGAACAAACTATTCCCTGAGGAATCCAGAGAGGGACATGTTAGTCCCGTGGGTTCTGGCTCTGTTAGCTGCTCCCCTCCTGCATCCCACCCAGCCTGCAGTAGGAAATGGGGCATAGGTATGGAAGTGAGAGACTCTGAGCTTTTTGGGGACAAGTGCTGGGGACAGGAGAAGGTGTTGGCACATCACTTCAGGCAGTGAGAGACAGGCTCTGCCACCCACACACCCAAGGAGGAGTGCCAAAGACTACACCCACTAGAGGAGTGACCTATAACGGTTGGGGCATTCACTGCTTCCCCAACATAGTAGCTGCTCCCCTATGGAAACTAACATTCTACAAGGGGGAAATCTTACTCCACCTGGCTTCCCTCCACAAACATGAGTCCTAAATGGCTCCTGAAATCTAAGCCAACTACACACCCCATACGCAAGACAGCTCCGGCCACACACTCCCACCCCCCCCTCACTTAGCAGCTCCCAAGTCTTCGCACACCAGCCCAGCTGCATTGAAGCAGAAGCTCCTTTGGTTAGGTATGAGCACAGACTCCTACCACTGGTTGCAGCCCTGTTGTGGGTTGGTAGCAGCCGAAGCTTTTGTCCCAGGATAGCTACTGTGAAGCGTGTATCTGTATGGTGGGGTGGTCTGAATGGTGTTGTCTGCATCCCCCGGGTGACCCAAATGGTATTAACTGAGCTCCTTGTCACAGCCTCAGTGCTAGGATTGAGGTGGGCATGTGCAACTGAACTCACTCCTGCAGAACTGCTCCCCCAGGCCAGGTCTGAACACGAGGTAACCACTGACTGTGCTGGCTCTGCTCTGTGGCCAGAGCCCCTCTGCCCCACCCAGTTTCCCAGCACTCGCAGATCAGCAACTTTTTACCAGACTAGAGTTTTTAGAAACTGCTCTTCCTCGTCTGCACCAATAGGGAAGCAGGAGAAAGAGGGCTACCTGCCAATGACCAGAGCCTCAGCAGGAGAGAGTCATGCCCACACCCATTCTAGAACCACATGGTGCCACAGGGTTCAGATTAGGACTGCAAGGCACTTTCACCATGGCCCAGGCTCCTAGCTGTGGATTCATTTTGCAGCTTCCAACATACCCAGGGTCCCAGCCCCACACCCCTCTCTGCCCCCAGCAGCCAATGAGCAAACAATAGCTAGAACAGAGTCCCTGGGCACAATCTATGCATCTGGGCTGCACTGGCTAAAGTCATTCCTCCTCCCGCCACTCTAGGGAAGAGAAAGGAGAGAGAGTGGGTATTTCCTAGTCATTCCCCCTAAGGTAGGAGGGGGAAGACCAGGAGGTACAACAACCCCTCTGGTATTAGCACCTTCAAGCAATTCCCTTGCTGCCACTCCCTGTTGGAACTCCACCCTGCTGGTCCCTTCACTCCCCAACAGCTGCCTTTGAAAGCAGTTAAAAAAAAAAAAAAAAAACTCAAGAACTTTCTAACAGCTTCATGCCACAAGCAAGGTATTCTGGGCGTAGGATGTTCAGAAAGAGCCAGCTGCTGTTACAACAGTATCCCATCTGTGGGTAGGAAAGGGGGAAGTCACTAGAGGAAGAGTCATCTAGGCATTGAAGCAACTGCAAACTATTCCCCACCCAAAAAACCCCACCCCAAAAACCCAACTTCCCCCATGAAAGGAGCAGAGAAGAGCCTTCCTAGGGAGCAGAGACAGACCCCACTGCTCTCATCAGAGATCTGTTCTTGTAAAACCTCACTGCCCCACTCTTCTCATGGATTACAGGACATTAGGACAGCACAGCCCACTTCAGCTCACACCACCCTTTCATCCCTTCTAGGCAGCACAGACAACCCTCAGCAAAGCCCACCCCAACTCCCTCCAGCTTGGGAGCAGCAGTCACCCTTTCCAACACAACACTGATTTCACCCCTCTATTCCTGCAGCCAACTCCCCAAGCACAAGCCTCCCCATTCACTCACGGTGGGCATGATGGTGCTGCTTTTTTTAGCTCTCCCTCCAGCTGCTGAGATCTGACAGACAGATGTGGGCAAGGGCTGTGCTGAGCCCATGCCCTTAAATAGTTGGGCAGCTGATGAGTCACCCCTCCCTTCAGCCAATCAGAAATAGCAATGGGAAAAAAGATTTTGAAGATAGGTCACACCCTCCCAAAAGCTATCAAGGCAGAGCTTTCTCCCCAGCCCGTGGATGCTAAACCCCACCTTCCCCAAGCAGCCAGCCAGTCATTGGAGTCAGATCCTGCTCCAGTGGCCACAGAGCCAATGGAAAATAGTTTTAGGATGAGAGTGTTTTAAACAAAAACCCAAGATTTTCAAAGAACAAAATCCCAAACCGTTAAACTGAATGAGAATTGGCAGGGTGGGGTGGGGCAGGGCTAGACCCTTCATTCCAGACAGCCTAAGGTGGCTAGAAGCACCAGAGCCAAAGTGGTGCATGGGGAACTGGAAGTGGTCCATGCAAAATGAAATGGGAGCTTCTCTGCCTATCCAGAGAGGATTAGGACAGGATTCTTGGGATCTGAGCTCCATTCTCAGCTCCTGACATTGTGGCTGCCAGTGCACACCCAACTGCTGGCCAGCCCACCACCTGATACATCCCAGATCCATAGAGCCCCCTGTCAAGTCACTCAGGGCAGAGAGGCGTAACAGCTGGGAGGCAAGTGACTCCAACTCAGCTGTCCTGCATGGTGCATGCCCACAACCATTCTGGGGCGAGGTGGGTGAAGGTTTCTGGGGCACCCAGTGCTTGTACACATCTGTCCTGAATTTCAAATCCACCCCTGAGTAGACAGTGGGGGCAGCATTGTGCCCAGTCACAATGGACCCTTCCCATAGGTTCTGCATGTTATTTACCACATCGGGTTCAGTCCATGTGAGGGTGATTCATTGTGGAGTGAAAGGGCTGCTCTGGAAAAAGTTACTTCATTGCAAAACGGCTCAACTATAATTAAATCTAAAGAACAGAGTGAATCCAGGCAGTGGGCCAAGCCTCTGCCTCTTGTGGCTTACAGCTTTGCTTGTCTTTTTTTTTGTTTCTAAATCACAAGGCAGGCTGAGAGGCTCCCAAATGCACATGCGCTCGTTCTCCGAGAGGCCCTTCATGCCCCCATTTACTGTGCGGGGCTCCCATCCCCCCACAAGGGTAAAACTAACTCTAGAGTCCATTTAATTCCTTGATAGTACGATTCAGGACAGAGGATCATCAGCAGAGTTGGGAGGGAGAACTCAGGACTGGGATAGCAGGAGGGGCTGCAGGTCAGGAATCGGGCGCATGGGCAGAGCTGTGGTGTGGTGCAGGGCAGGATTGGTACAGCAGGAGGTATTGTAGTGCAGGAGAGAGGCACCTTGGCAAAGGTGGGGGCGTGCTGCAGGTCAGGGCTGTGGTGCATTGGCAGAGATCTGCACACGTGTAGGTGCTTGGGAGGGCAGGGGGACCTCGGACATGCTGCAGGGCAATAGACACTCCCAGCCGCAAAAGAATCAGCTACTCCTAGGCCAAAAGGGTGGGAATGCTGTTGCCTTTTATATTCAGTCGCAGGCTCCTCTTTGCTGCCCCCCCCCCCCCCCCAAACTCACCGAGTCAAATGGCAGAGCTTTCAGCAGATGCCTGTGATCAAAATCAGTCCCTGGCTGCATCTCCCTGGGGTGACTCATCCGAATATGACTGCCCATAGAAATTGAATTAGCAGCTGCAGGAGAGCCTGGTTGACTCTATGCCATGGACACAATCAGCCAGACTCAATAATAGAAACAGAGTTACCAGAGAATGAAAGAGAGAGGCATGAGTTCCCCACTGTGGCTGGGGAAAGAATGGGCCCAATTCAGTGAGACTGTACGAGCATGCCAAGCTACACACGCGTTGCCATAGTGTAAGAAAAAGACAGGCCTCCTCAGTGATCGCCTTGACTCCAGGGTGTCCCCCCAGGACTGGCCTGGGACCAGTGTGTTTGGGAGAGCAGAGGGTGTGCCATTGCCCTTCCCAGCCAGCACTGGGCAGAGCTCCCTTCCCACCCCCAAGGCAGAGCGGATGACAACATGCTCTTGAAAATGCACCTCTTCTGGGAGACGGCACTTCCCGTGGGCAGGGGACTGATTTGTGTCTCATTTTCTCCACAGCTCTAAAACCTGTGTTTACAGATGTAAATGTCAGGGCCCAGCTGCTCAACAGCTGGATTTTGCCCTGCTCTTTCCTGGAAGGCGCCTGGCAGGGCTGATTTGCACGGTTCTTTCCTGGAAGGGGCTCGGCAAGGCTGATGGAGGGGAGGCTGTGGCTGTACAAGAAATAGCTGCATTCAGGTTCCTGGACATTAGATACATTGCATGTGCCTCCTGCCCCTCCCTACAATCATCTAGTCAAACCCCATCTAGTTCCCCAATGTTTCAGCCATGCCCATTTGCTTGTTCTTGAAAGGGTTCCTTGGATTTACCCCTCTCACCCACCCCCATGGAGGACTCTCTGTCTGGCAAGGAGGGCTGCATGTCACCCTTCCTTTCATCAGCCAGAGGGAGGGTGTTCCTGGGACATGTTGCTAAGTCTTGCCACTCCCAATCTGCCTGCACAGCACCCCCAATCCAGAAGAACAGCATGGGGCCCGTCACTCCCTTTGGATGTAGTTTGCAGATTGAAAGATGCTGAAAAACCATCTGCCCAGATGTTGTCACAACCACCACTGTTGTGGTGTGAAGTGTCCCGCCTCTTCTTCAGTGAGGGCTTGTCCTCAGTGCCAATGGCCAGGCTGCCCTGGTTACCAAAGTGTGGGAGACCACTCGACACCTGGGAGAGACCAGTGGGTGAGGCCGCCTACTCCTCGGGAGGCCGTATTCTCTAATCGCTTGGCAAACCCACCCCAGCCCTGCATTCTCAGGGGTCTAAATTGAGCTCAGCACTTGTAAAAGGTGCTGCCCTAGTGCCTAGGCTGCTGTATACACACACAACAAATAGGGCCAGTGCAAGCTTCCCCTGCACACCACCCTGCCCATGTGCCTCAGCCCTGTTGCGAAGGAATGGCCTTTGGGATGAGCCGGGAGTTTCCCTCTGTGCTCCAGTCTGCCCTGGGCTTTGGAGGTAGGAATGTAGACAAGGAGGCCGACCACTGGACACAAATCTCCCTTGGACGTGAACATTGCAGCTCATTGCCGTCCTGAAGTTCTCCATTCCTAGCAGCTGAACCAGTGGAGCCAAAGAAGGCCAATGCCAGCTCAGGGTTGCACTTTAATATGTACAGACCGCTGGAGAATGGCAGCGGCACCTCACGGGAGTAAAGGGATGAACACAACCGTACGATCCCCCATAGACAGAGCTGTTCTAAGCCGATAAAAGCTGAATGCAGCCCTGCATCTGCCTCAGTTAAGTCAAGGGTGAGCGTGCGAGTGCATCATTGGAAAGAGATGGGTAAATGCACCAACATAGAACAGCAAACTGGGGCCTTATCTCATGTCATCTAATTTCCGTGCAGTCTCTAGCAGCTGCAGGATGCTTTTAAGATCAACAATAGCTGATAAGTCACGTGACCACTGGGTGGCAAAGCAACTACATTTGCAGGGTGAAGAAGCCTCCTTCAGCAATGGAAAGTCCCCAGCACCTGTGGGCAGGGTGACCCTGTTGCCAGGCAGCGGGAGGAGATGGCAAGAGGCCCAGCTGGATGCAGTGACTGCCCTGTCCCCACCAGCTGTATTCTCAGATCCCCAACTTGCTTTTGGCAGGTCTGCCCCACCCCTACACTGGGCTCCATAGTGAGCTCGGTCTTGGCAAGAAGCGCCAGTTCAGTGGTCCGGGGGACTTGAGAGTCCTCTCTATGCACAGGACAAACAGCAGAACTGCTGGCTTCCCACATATATCACTCCTTGGCAACCCCACTGTAGGGGACATGTACAGGCTAGAATGGGGAATTCACTTGAGCTCCGGCCACCTTTAGCGTTTCTGCTCAGACTGTCGCCAAGGGAGGCAAGTGGGCCAAGATTTCCAGAAGTGACTAGCGATTTTGCTTGCCTTGGTTAAGAGGAACCCAACATGAGACAACTTTAGGGGACGTGATTTTCAGAAAGTGCTGAGCACTCAGCCTCTGCAAATCAGGCCCTGCTAAGGTGCCACAGGTCCCTAATTAGGTACCCAGAATCACAAACAACTTTGGCAGATCTTGGCCTTAGCCGGTGAATGGGGTTTACGTGGCATAGCCACCCTTTGGAGGTGGACTGAGACCACTGACAGCCTTGACAACAGAGGTTGTGCATCAGGTCCCACAACTAGTCCAGTGCAAACAACAAAAGAGGCAAATGTGAGGCAGCAAGAGAGGGAAAGCTGCACTTCCTAATTCATTCTCCATATAGGACACCGCCCCAAGGGGTGAGGGCAGCCACAGGACCCCTTCTTTACCCCATTGCCACATGCTCCTGCAACCACACAGACAAGCTTGACACAGCTCCCTCAGGAGGGCTTGTCGCTGGGAAGTGAGGCAAGGTTTCTCCCTGCCATACCCCTCACCTCAGCTCCTGCCCACTGAGCAAGAACAGAGAGATGGGTCTGGTCCAGCAGAGCCTGTCTTGAGGATGCTTTGCAATTTGAAAACAGCTGAAGCATCTTTTAGGCAGCAGCAGTTGTCATAACCACTACATTTGGCTTGCCTTTAGCAGTGGAAAGTCCTCCATGCTTGGGGCCAGGGTGTCCCGGGTACTCCAGAATGAGAGGAGACAGCACAATCCCCAGAGGGAGGAGGTGGCCCCACCCTCTTGCTGGATTGCACTCTCCTAGCCACCCTTGCGCATAGCTTGGCAAATGCACATCAACCCTGGATTCTCAGCCTCCTACATTGATCTCAGCGCTTACGAAACTTGCCAGACTGTCAGCACGACTGCCTGGACGGCTCTGTTAACACACAGAACAGGTAGTGGCAGTGCACGCTTCCCACACACACCGTGCTCCGCCAGCCAAGGTGCCTCACTCCTGTTCTGGAGGAACCATCCATCTGGACTAGCAGGGAGTTCACCCTTCATGGCCCATGCTGCTGTTGGCTTTGTGGCGGATGCTGCCAATGAGGGGGCCTGTTAGGCCCAGACCCTTAAAGGTATTTAGGTGCCTAACACACTGATTTCACATGGAATTTCCTACCTTTGAGGATCTGGACCTTAGTACCTACTAAAGGGCACAAGTCTCACTAAAATGGCCACAGCTCATTACAGTCTCAGTGACTGAGATCCTTCATGTATACCCTCCGCCCCATGGGAACTAACCAGATGGCCCAGTAAAGAATGCTAATTTCTGCCTAAGATCCCATTTTACTCTGTATAGACAGAGGAGTGTCACCTCATGGGCTTCTAGGGGCGAGTATTGGATTAGAATCCCCCAGCTCATTCTCCTGTACATGCCCATGGCTTAAAGCAACACAGGCTGGATTTTGCTCCCCAGATGCTTCAGTTGAGTGCAGGTATGTGTGTGCGCCGTCTGCACGCATTACTGCAAACGATGCTGCATGACCCTCTGCACGTATAGACCCCACCAGCACCGTAGAGACAATTGAGACCCCTACCTCATAGCCCAGAGGTGGGCAAACGACAGCCCGTGGGACCATCGGCCACATCCAGCCTGCAGCACCGTCCTGCCCGGCCCCCGAGTTCCTGGCCTGGGAGGCTAGCTCCCGGCCCCACCCCTGCTGTCCCCCCTCCCCCACAGCCTCAGCTCGCTCGCTCTGCCACCGGCACAATGCTCTGGGCAGCAGGGCTGTGAGCTCCTGAGGCAGCGCAGGTGCAGAGCCCGGCCTGACCTGGTGCTCTGTGCTGTGCGGTGGCGGTGGCAGCGGCGTGGCCCGGCTCCAGCCAGGCGGTGCAGCTGTAGCGCCGCCAGACACCGGTGCTCCAGGCAGCGCGGTAAGGGGGCAGGGAAGTTGGATAGAGGGCAGGGGAGTTCAGGGTGGTGGTCAGGGGGCGGGGGTGTGGATAGGGGTCAGGGCAGTTGGGGGGGAACAGGGGGTTGAATGGGGGCAGGGGTTCTGGGGGGGCAGTCAGGAAGCAGGGGGGTTGGATGGGGCGGCAGGGGGAAGTCAGGGGCAGGGGTTTCGGGGGCAGTCAGAGGACAGGGAGAAGAGGTGGCTGGATGGGGGGGCAGGGGTCCAGGGGAGGTCAGGGGACAGGGGTGTGTGGATGGTGCAGGGGTCCCAGGGAGTCCATCAGGGAACGGGGGGGTTGGATGGGGCAGGAGTCCTGGGGGGTGGGCAGATAGGAGGTGGGGGCCGGGCCACGACCCCCTCCCCTAACTGGCCCTCCATACAATTTACAAAACCCAATGCGGCCCTCAGGCCAAAAAGTTTGCCCGCCCCTGATGTAGTTGCTAGTAGAACTGGTACTCCTTGGTGCTAAGCAGTCCTCTTCTTGGTAGTCTTAGTACCGAAGCTACCACCAGTGCCCTAGAGAGAAGGGTCTCTTTGCTCTTCCTGAAGGGTGGTTCCAGACCCGAGGGGGTGGTGTGTGTAGGATGCTTGCCTTGTTCCAGTGCAGGGGAAGACTAGCAGGCTGGGAACACGATGCCTCATGCTGCCCTCTGCTGGTCTGCAGTAATGGGGATTCATAGATTCATAGATTATAGGACCGGAAGGGACCTCGAGAGGTCATCGAGTCCAATCCCCTGCCCGCATGGCAGGACCAAATACTGTCTAGACCATCCCTGATAGACATTTATCTAACCTACTCTTAAATATCTCCAGAGACGGAGATTCCACAACCTCCCTAGGCAATTTGTTCCAGTGTTTAACCACCCTGACAGTTAGGAACTTTTTCCTAATGTCCAACCTAGACCTCCCTTGCTGCAGTTTAAACCCATTGTTTCTGGTTCTATCCTTAGAGGCTAAAGTGAACAAGTTCTCTCCCTCCTCCTTATGACACCCTTTTAGATACCTGAAAACTGCTATCATGTCCCCTCTCAGTCTTCTCTTTTCCAAACTAAACAAACCCAGTTCTTTCAGCCTTCCTTCATAGGTCATGTTCTCAAGACCTTTAATCATTCTTGTTGCTCTTCTTTGGACCCTTTCCAATTTCTCCACATCTTTTTTAAAATGCGGCGCCCAGAACTGGACACAATACTCCAGCTGAGGCCTAACCAGAGCAGAGTAGAGCGGAAGAATGACTTCTCGTGTCTTGCTCACAACACACCTGTTAATGCATCCCAGAATCATGTTTGCTTTTTTTGCAACAGCATCACACTGTTGACTCATATTTAGCTTGTGGTCCACTATAACCCCTAGATCCCTTTCTGCCGTACTCCTTCCTAGACAGTCTTTTCCCATTCTGTATGTGTGAAATTGATTTTTCCTTCCTAAGTGGAGCACTTTGCATTTGTCTTTGTTAAACTTCATCCTGTTTAACTCAGACCATTTCTCCAATTTGTCCAGATCATTTTGAATTATGACCCTGTCCTCCAAAGCAGTTGCAATCCCTCCCAGTTTGGTATCATCCGCAAACTTAATAAGCGTACTTTCTATGCCAATATCTAAGTCGTTGATGAAGATATTGAACAGAGCCGGTCCCAAAACAGACCCCTGCGGTACCCCACTCGTTACGCCTTTCCAGCAGGATTGGGAACCATTAATAACAACTCTCTGAGTACGGTTATCCAGCCAGTTATGCACCCACCTTATAGTAGCCCCATCTAATTTGTATTTGCCTAGTTTATCGATAAGAATATCATGCGAGACTGTATCAAATGCCTTACTAAAGTCTAGGTATACCACATCCACCGCTTCACCCTTATCCACAAGGCTCGTTATCCTATCAAAGAAAGCTATCAGATTGGTTTGACATGATTTGTTCTTCACAAATCCATGCTGGCTGTTCCCTATCACCTTACCACCTTCCAAGTGTTTGCAGATGATTTCCTTAATTACTTGCTCCATTATCTTCCCTGGCACAGAAGTTAAACTAACTGGTCTGTAGTTACCTGGGTTGTTTTTATTTCCCTTTTTATAGATGGGCACTATATTTGCCCTTTTCCAGTCTTCTGGAATCTCTCCCGTCTCCCATGACTTTCCAAAGATAATAGCTAGAGGCTCAGATACCTCCTCTATTAGCTCCTTGAGTATTCTAGGATGCATTTCATCAGGCCCGGGTGACTTGCAGGCATCTAACTTTTCTAAGTGATTTTTAACTTGTTCTTTTTTTATTTTATCCGCTAAACCTACCCCCTTCCCATTAGTATTCACTATGTTAGGCATTCCTTCAGACTTCTCGGTGAAGACCGAAACAAAGAAGTCATTAAGCATCTCTGCCATTTCCAAGTTTCCTGTTACTGTTTCTCCCTCTTCACTAAGCAGTGGGCCTACCCTGTCTTTGGTCTTCCTCTTGCTTCTAATGTATTGATAAAAAGTCTTCTTGTTTCCTTTTATTCCCGTAGCTAGTTTGAGCTCATTTTGTGCCTTTGCCTTTCTAATCTTGCCCCTGCATTCCTGTGTTGTTTGCCTATATTCATCCTTTGTAATCTGTCCTAGTTTCCATTTTTTATATGACTCCTTTTTATTTTTTAGATCGTGCAAGATCTCGTGGTTAAGCCAAGGTGGTCTTTTGCCACATTTTCTATCCTTCCTAACCAGCGGAATAGCTTGCTTTTGGGCCCTTAATAGTGTCCCTTTGAAAAACTGCCAACTCTCCTCAGTTGTTTTTCCCCTCAGTCTTGATTCCCGTGGGACCTTACCTATCAGCTCTCTGAGCTTCCCAAAATCTGCCTTCCTGAAATCCATTGTCTCTATTTTGCTGTTCTCCCTTCTACCCTTCCTTAGAATTGCAAACTCTATGATTTCATGATCACTTTCACCCAGGCTGCCTTCTACTTTCACATTCTCAACGAGTTCCTCCCTATTTGTTAAAATCAAGTCTAGAACAGCTTCCCCCCTAGTAGCTTTTTCAACCTTCTGAAATAAAAAGTTGTCTCCAATGCAGTCCAAGAATTTGTTGGATAGTCTGTGCCCCGCTGTGTTATTTTCCCAACATATATTTGGATAGTTGAAGTCCCCCATCACCACCAAATCTTGGGCTTTGGATGATTTTGTTAGTTGCTTGAAAAAAGCCTCATCCACCTCTTCCACCTGGTTAGGTGGCCTGTAGTAGACGCCTAGCATGACATCTCCCTTGTTTTTTGCCCCTTTAAGCCTAACCCAGAGACTCTCAACACTTCCGTCTCCTATGTCCATCTCTACCTCAGTCCAAGTGTGTACATTTTTAATATATAAGGCAACACCTCCTCCCTTTTTCCCCTGGGATGGTGTGGCCAGGGCCATTGCAGCCTTTCCACTGTTGAAGGAGGGAGGGGATTCTTGAAACACAAATCTGGTGGTTGCGACCACTGTTGTTGAGATGAGGTGTCTGATGTTTGCAATCTGCAAAGCATCCTCTTGCTGTGGCCCCACAGGGGCTCGGTGTGAAAGAACCCAGTTTGCTCCCCTGGCTCAGTGGGAGCTGTGCGTGCAGAGTGGGGAGCCTCCTGTGGCTTTCCACTGACACACCCTCCTTTGGCCACCTGAAGGAGCAGGGTGGATGAGGCCCTGAGGGAGTTGCATCAAGTCTCCAAGGGCTGGGGCATGGGAAGATGGATAAGAGATTGGGTCCTTTGGTCACATGTACCCTGTACTTTGGCTCTCCATGCAGAGGATACGTCAGGCAGTATCCTCCTGCTACCTCCTGTGTTCACACGGGGATAGTTGTGGAGAGAAGAGGGGGGAGTGGTGTTAGCAAGGCTAATGCATTCAGCACAAGCCTCTGCACTTTCCCCTCCAAGCAGAAAGTGCATTGCTGCTTTAACTCTGCCTTTCATCACCCTCACGCACAGCTCAGACTAATAGAATGGGTTATTTTAAATCCACCCGCAACTTCCCCCTGGGGAAAGGAAGAGAGGGGGAGGGAAATCAGCCTGCATGACAGCTGGCAGTATCATCATCAAGCGCATTGCTGCAAGACGTGCAGCTGCTATGGGTAGCAGTGTGGTACCAGTTACTGGACTAGGGTAATGAGATGGGGATCTTAGGCCAGTTCATAAGGAGACACACAAACCCCGCTCACACTAGTGTTCCCCTGGAGGTCAGGCTCAGCAGACAGGAAACTGAGGGAGAGGAAATTTCTTTCCCTCACTTTTATTCTTGTAGCACAAGGGTGGGCAAACCTTTTGGCTTGAGGGCCACATCGGGTTTCGTAAATTGTATGGAGGGCCGGTTAGGGGAGGGGGTCGTGGCCCAGCCCCCACCTCTGCCCCCGGGACTCCTGCCCCATCCAACCCACCCTGTTCCCTGACAGCCCCCCAGGACCCCTACCCCATCCACACACCCCTGGTCCCTGTCCCCTGACCGCCCCCAGACCCCCACTCCCCCATCCAACCACGCCTTCTCCCTGTCCCGACTGCCCCCGAAACCCCTGCCGCCCCATCCAACCCCCCCCTCTTTCCTGACTGCCCCCCAGGACTCCTGCCCCCATTCAACCCTGTTCCCCCCACAACCCCTATCCACACCCCCGCCCCCTGACCACCACCCCAAACTCCCCTGCCCTCTGTCTAACCCCCCCGCTCCGTGCCCCCTTACCGCGCTGCCTGGAGCACCGGTGGCTGGCAGCACTACAGCCGTCCCGCACGGATGGAGCCAGCCACGCCGATGCCACCATGCAGCACAGAGACTGGGTCAAGCACTGCCCCAGGAGTTCACAGCCCCGCCGCCCAGAGCATTGTGCCAGCGGCAGAGCGAGCAAGCTGAGGCTGTGGGGAGGGGCTGGGGCTAGCCTCCAGGGCCAGGGGCTTGGCAGGACGATCCCGCGGGCAGGATGTGGCCTGCGGGCCGTAGTTTGCCTACCTCTGAACTACACCAAAGCTGTCAGCTCATGTCACTTCTGAAATGTAAATCCTCCATCTGCCCACATAACTGTCCCTGTGGAAACCCTTGCGATGGCAGAATAGGAGACCAAGGTCTGACACAGTCACCCTTATTGTGTACAGAAAGATGGTGTCAGAGAAACAAGCACCAAAACTGAGGGTTGAATGCAGCTGGGAGAACCTTTACTTCATTCCTCATCTCCTCCTTCCCCACCATACATGTCCCTGCCCTGAAGCTGAACGCAGGTCCCTAAAGGCATCAACAATGCTGCTGCCAATGCCTGGGGATGGGTAACTGGAAAGTCCTCCTACTGTAGCTGACTGTGCAGCAGATGTGATGAGCCCTGGGAGAGTGGTGCAAGGCATCACCAGCCTGCCCGGCTCTAGCCCATCACCTCAGCAGCCCAAGCGCTGACCCAGAATCCTTAGAGTAAAAGCTGCACAGCAAGAGGCTGCTTAGTGAATCAAAAGTAGCTGTAAAGCCCTGGGATAGGCTGGTGGCCTAGCAACCCCAGGCAATGGCCATAGTCACACCTGGGAGCAAGGCACCCCCGTCACTGCAGGGGAGGGAGACAGCAGTAGCTCCAGGGGGTTTCAGCCACTCCCTTTACACTCCTTGCGTTTCCTCCTTCCCTTTGCTGCTAACAGCAACCTTGACCCTCTCATTTACAAGAGCAGAGTGCAGGCTAAATGCCGGACACCTGTTTATCCACTGAAGAGGTGCAGCACACAGGGCATCCTATGACAATGCTGAAGAGGCCACCTCCCCTCAAGGGGAGAGCTGGAGGTTCACACTTCATGTCCTCTCCAGTGTTTGAGATTTAGAGTGGGTGAGAAGCATAAAATGTTAAAAGCTTTATTCAAAAGGTGCTTTAAGTCTTTCCTTGAGAGAGATCAGTGCTTCAGAGCAGTGGTTCTCAAGCCGCAGGCAGCCCAATCAGCACACAACTGCAGCCCATGTGACATTCTCAGGGCCATCCAGGTAGTATATATAGTGTGGATGCAGCCCACGTAACAGAGAGAGCTGCACATGCGGCCCACAATGGTAAATAGGTTGAGAAGCACTGCTTCAGAGTCATGCTCCATTCATCTTAGCGCTCAGCGCACAAGAGCCGGGAGCAATTTGGGAGACCGTGATGAGTTGCTACAGATGCCTGAAAGGTACAAAACCCTTTGACTAGCAGCTGGCACAGCATCCATGCATGTGAGGCACAGTCATGCTTCCTCAGCCAGAGCCCTGAAGATCTGCGGCCAAGACATCGCTCTTTCTCCAGAATGGGAAGGAAAGAGGCAGTAGAATCACATGGCCAATCCACTGAGCTTGGGTTGTATTCTTGTAGCCACCCTCAGATGTAAGCCAACCAAGCCTAATTCAGACACCTAGGATGCGTGGGTGCAGTGCTATTAAAGGTGCCACATAGCCCCACCAACCAGAGGCCTTCATCATGCCAGGCAGCAGTAGCGTAAGCTTCCAAAATGCCCCCCCCGCCCATGTCTTAGAGTGAGAAAGGGGTTCCTGCTGCATAATCCACTCAGTCCTTAAAAGGGGAAGAACCAACAACTCCTGCCCCCTAGAAACTTGACTAAGACCTCCTAATTTCAGTCCTACATTTGTCGTGTTTCTTTCCCTCCCACCCCTCCGCCCACCAGAGATGGGGGAATGAAGGAGGCCAATTCCAGCTCACGCTCGCACTTTATTATATACTGAAAAATGGCGAGTGTCAAAGAACCACAACAATATGGGACAGAAGCAGTGAGTGGGGCCCAAAGGCACCGTCCCCACCCCCGGCACAGCCAATCAGCAATAATTTATACAAACACTTCCATAAATAAGTTAATTCATAAATAAAATTGTAAAAAGACAAAGCAGCAAGGAATGATTTCCGGGGCTGTGGCATGTTCACAGCACTGACAATACCAACGCTATCTCGTGCACAGCCACACAATAGCAGTGAGGTATGGACACAGATCCCTTTCCCACTGTAGTAGTGGGATCACAACCCATCAGACACAGGCAAAAGCTACACAGTTCGTTACTGATACACTTCACTGGTCTGGCCAGAAGAGCCTTTTCCCTACACTTTCTTCCACAGAGAGTGGAGGGCATAGCAGTAAAGGCCGCCACTGGTTATATACAAAAGAAAAATAAGACAGCCTGCCCTCACCCCACTGGGGAGCAAACAGACACTGGTTTGGCTTGCACATGCCCCCGCCCTGCTTTTAACACAAGGCTTCCAGTTCTCCTTTAGAGTCAGTGGTAGCAGGTTTAACTGAAGGGGAAGGATTCTATCAGGCAAGTTTTGTTCTTGGCAGGATAAAGGAGGAAAGACAACTACTCACACCCTGCCCCCCTGCAAAATAAATGCATAAATAATGGACTGGGTAGAGCCAGGAATTGAGAAAGAAGGGAGAGAAGAATGGGAATGGGTGGAAATCTGGACTGGGATTGGGAACCCCCCCCACACTCCACCCCACCCCCTACTCATCCAGGCCTGCTATCAAGTCTGCAATGCTGTCCACATAGTAGTTGGGCACCAGGTCCTTTGCAGCAGGGCTCTCGCTGGCCATGTAGGCCTGTGCCTCCTCCAGGCGGGACACACCAGTCAGGGTCAGGACCGTGGCAAGCCCACAGTTCTTGCCGAACAGGATATCTGTCTCCAGCCGATCGCCCACCATGAGGGTGCTGGAAGGGTCCACACCAAAGCGCTCTACAATGCAGTCGAACATATACGTGTTCGGCTTCCCCACCACCACCGCCTTGCGCCCTGAGGCTGTTTCCACTGCAGCCATGAGACTCCCTGTCCCTGGGAAGGAGAGAAACAGGCATTCACAAATCAATATGAGATTTTAGCTACTATGGGGCTCAGCCAGGAGGGAGAAACTCAGAACAAATGCTTGTTATCCCAGGACAGACAGGGAGTTAGCATCCCTGCCAGTCAGTGGAATTCAAAGGTCTCCTGCCTGCCTCTTTGAGGTTCAGTGCACGTTATACCCAGAGTTTGAGGGGTAGCACTGTCCCTCTTATTTGAGATAGGCCCTTATTGTCAGGGTCAGGCACCATCTTTTTATTGTGGGTTTGTGCACCACCGCACACCATGGGGTCTTGGTTCATGAATGGCACTTCTAGGCACTGCCCCCATAACACCTAACAACCACTGGTGGTTCAGTGAAGTTTAAGGATTAGATGCATCTTTTCTAGATAAAGAGAGAGAACCACGGTCAGTCATCACCATCTGAAGGGGCTACTAGGGATGGGGCATGGCACCTCTCACATATAGGTCCCTGGCCCAGTCCAGCTATGGGAAATGAATTAAAGCTCTTGGTGCAGTTTCTAGTGGGATAGGTGTTTTTTTGTAACATGGCCCCATCACCATAGATGCCAAGCCTCCTTGGCTGTAACTCTCAGGAAGGGACTGAGCCATCTGACTCCCTTCTGGCCCACAGCAATCAGGGCAACTGCCAGAGCTGCATGTGCCCAGGGAACACCCTGGGGCTCAGCCCAGCAGCTTCAGTGTGACAAGAGAAACAGCAGCACCCAGCAAGGGGCAGGCTGGAGTCTCTAGGTGCCTGGAGGCCGCAGCGGTGGGACCCACAGACCCCCCAACTGGAGATCGCAGCTCCCGGGCCTCTCACCCGGGGTGCACTGCCCGTCGCTGAGCAGGTGCCAGGGGTCGGGGTCGGTGGCCACCAGTAAACACTGTGGGTTGCGCAGGTAGCCGCAGGCTTCGGACAGCTTAGCGAAGGTGAACTGATCATCGTAGCCGACCAGCA
The DNA here is from genome assembly GCF_013100865.1 of Trachemys scripta elegans. Lineage (NCBI taxonomy): Eukaryota > Metazoa > Chordata > Testudines > Emydidae > Trachemys > Trachemys scripta. Next base: position 91,993,627 of record NC_048298.1, read on the forward strand.
CGGCGCGCACCGGCGGCTCGTCCTTCCCGCCAGCCGGGTCGCCCTCCCCGGCCAGGCGCAGCCCGGCCTCCCGCAGCTCCCCGCGCAGCCCCTCCCCGCCCAGCACGAAGACCCGGCCGGGCCCGGGGCAGGCGTCGTCGCCGGCCCCCAGCAGCCGCTGGCGCAGGTAGAGCGCGGAGCAGAGCGCGGAGCTGAAGACCTGCTCGGCCCGCACGCCGCGGAAGCCCAGGCGGCTGAAGCGCTGCTCCAGCTCGGAGACCGAGCGCCGGCTGTTGTTGCTGACGAAGAACGTGGCCTTCCCGCTGCGGCTCAGCCGCTCCAGCAGCTCGGGCGCGCCGGGCACCGCCCGCTCGCCGGTCCACAGCACCCCGTCGCAATCGAACAGCAGCCCCTGCGCCGGGCCCAGCACCTCCCGCGCGCTCGCCCCGCTCAGCCGCCTGCAGGCCGCCATGCTGCTTTCTCCCGCGGGAATGACGTCACCGCCAAGCGGAGCGCCGCCACCTATCAGCGCGCTCACTCGGCCTGATGGGCAGGCCCGCGGCCCGCCCACCTGGAAGGGGCTGGACAGTGCCGTCCAATCACCGCGGGAGGTGGGGGAAGCGTGACGGATAAATGCGATAGCCCTACCGCAATCGGGGGCGAGGCCTCAGCGTCCAATCACTAGTGCGGACAGGTTTGATGGGCAGGGAGAATTAACCGCGCCCATGCGAGGGGAAAAGCGACTCGGGGACAGCAAGGAGGGATTGTGTTTGAGTTTCCTCGAGGACCAATGAGAAGGAAGATAGGGAAGAATTGATAGGTGTTCAGAGCCAATCAGCGTCCGCCCACACGCCGCTCTGAATGAGAAGTCGGGAAACCCCCAGGCGCCATAGCCTATTACAGGGGGAGAAAGCTGTAGGGAGGCGGGCAAAACAAAAATGGCGGCTACATTAGCCTCTCAAATAGCAGGAAATAAACGAGAAGGCGTGGGCAGTAAAGATTGACAGACTTATTAGCCTATCAAATATTGTAAAATGCTCAGCAGGTGGCGAATGGGTGAAACGACAGCTACCGGTGGGGCTTTCAGTGACCGAGCGGCCAATGAGATGCTCGTAAAATTGAATGGGGGTGGGGCTAAGAGAGTGACAGACCCACGGGCCTGTTTAATTTAATAATACCCGAGAAAATAGAGAGGCGGGGCAAAAGAAGATGATTGGCAGGCGGACAGCGTGGGCCGAAGCGGGAGTCGAGGCTAGAGGCCCGCCGCAGCCAATAGGGCTGGGCTCGGTGCGCGGGGCCGCGTGCTGTGCGGGGAGCGCGAGGCTTCGGCTCGTCTGCAACCTGCCGCCTGGGCAACGGCCCGCAGCAGCCGCCTAAAGCAGCAGGGCGGCCGGGAGAGGGGACCCCTGTGCCAGGCGCTGTACAAACACCATGGAGGCAGCCCCCGCCGGCTTGCACCTGGAATAGCCTAGGGTTACCATTGGTCCCGATTCCCCCCGACATGTCCGGATTTTTGAACTAAAAATAGCGTCGGGGGGAATTTGTAAATGTCCGGACTCCCCCCCCCCACGCAGAGCACGCGCGGCTAACAGGGCAGCCGGATGGTGCCATTTACATGGGGCTCCGACAGCGAGACAGTCCCTCCTCCCCCTGCAGCAGAGCTCCCTCCCTGCATTCCTCTCCGGCAGGCTGGAGCTCCTCCCCCGCTGCTGCCCAGCATACCGGAGAACGGCTCAGACAGTTCCTGAGCAAGCGCCCAGAGAGACCTTAGGCGAACCGAAGGCCAACGACAAGGGAGCCAGGGGGCAGGAGAAGGGGCAGGGAGGTTCTGGAGGGGGCAGTCAAGGCGGGGGGGGGGGGGGGGGGGGGGCG